>NW_027273861.1:26327500-26437500 GCF_046630095.1 Trachinotus anak | reverse complement strand
GCAGAACACTACAATGATGCAACCTGAGCTTCTTGCAACGGCCACAATCGGTCAGAACAGACAACATATCAATGATGTTGCCCGCAGTGTGAACACACAGTGAGAGGCTATCATCCAGGCTGACATAAATTACAACTGGAAGCATATCATTAGCATCTGCCAGTCACCCTCTACAGCCAGTCTGTCTGCAGCACGCCACCACAACAAAAAATACAATCCAGACATGTCAGCTGACACAGCAACAATTCAGTGACACACTGGCCATATCACAACCCTTAATGTGCCTCTCTCTCTCTCTTTCATTTTTTCCTTCTCTCTCTCTCTCTCTCTCTCTCTCTGTCTCTCGCTCTCTCTCTCTCTAGTCAAATGTCAGCCAGTGAATGCCAGCTCTATTAATATTTTAGGACCAATTAAATAAAAGCACACATCATGCATGTTTAATGTGTCACTGCTGAGACAGCCAACCTTGCCCTTCCATCCTCTACAGGTAGGCCGGGCTAGTGATAGACGGGCCTTGCATACAAATGCTGTGTTCACTTTTTAAACAAAGTATTTGCTCATTCTCCTGCCCTGGCTGTGGGCCGTCCACAGACTGACCCACAACCTATTTTGGGTTTCAGCTTAGCAGGCTAGACAGTGTGGCCCTGTAGGCACAGTAACCCAGTAACAATGCAGTTAGATATATTTCACCATAATACATACTTGAGGCATCAGCCCCGCTTATGTAAGATCTGATAACTAGGTAAAAAATGTATTACCTTGAATTTTGTTAAAGCACTAATATATTTGGTAAACTAGCACTTTTCAGGTGGCTAATCCAAACCAAAACATACTTTATACTTTTGTTGCACTGTCACATTGTATTAGCTTACCCTTTAACTTTATCATGATTGTCAATAAAATAAATATAAGCTTTGCATTGTCAACAGCCATAAAGGGATGCTGGCGAAGCCAGAAGCACTGTAAACCCGACGCCACGCAGATCTATACTGTGGTCTATTGTAGCGGTTCCTAACCATTTTGGCCTCCCCCCAGTTCTTCCATTAGATCCCTTTCAGGCTCTGGTAAGGACCATTCTGAAGAGCTGTCAAACTCCCCTGGTAGATGCTGGAGGTATAGCTCAATAGACATAAAGTGCTGCAGAGCAAACAAAGCAGCTACTCAGGCAAAAGGGGAATCCCAATGGGCCAAGACAGATATTTGGCCCCCGAGGTTGGGTTTGGGGGTGAGTTGGCTTTCGTCTCTTTACACTTTGTGATTTTAAAGCAGATAAAATCAATATTTTTATCATGACAATGGATCAAGTTACTCTTTTCAAAGTGAAAACGGTCGCTTGTTATGCTGAGTTATCATCTGACTGTGCTGTTTCCCTCAACTCTGCAGAGCTTTAGAGCAAGTTTCAGCTCACTGTTTAGCCATCTTTACTGTTTTGGTTCACTCTCACAGCTCTCATAGCATAGTTTTCCCATCACAGCAGGCAGCTGTTTTCAGATAAAGAGCTCTAAATACCCACTATACACCACCTGCACTGCTCAGCACCAAACAGCAGACAGATAACATTAGTGACAGTGGAGCTTTTAGCAGCTACAGAGCCAGATATTTCTGTTGGGAGGTGGGGGAAACCAAAAACAGAGCTATAAGGAGAGTGGGTATCAGAATTATATCCACCAGGTGGCCAAATACACAACTCTAAATGGATGGTAATTCATTTAGAGAGGTGCCCCCCCCCCCTTGGCAGTAGAGGCTCGCATTCACACCTACAGGCTATACAGTCACCTACCTACCTGGAGGAAACCCACACAGGCACGAGGAGAACATGCAAACTCCAGTTTTCGAACCTATACGCCACCGTGCCGCCCACTTTTTGACTACAGTGTTTATATAACCTATTTCTATGGTTGAGTATCATAATACCTGCTGGGGTTACTGTAGCTGCATATTTCATTGTGCTTTTCTGTCTGTCCAGCCTGGTGGTCAGAAACATCATTACACACCTGTTACACATCACAGTAAGTCCAATGTAAAGGTCATACAGACTTCATTTCTATTACTGTATCAGCAGGAGGGGAAAGAGACTCATTGGGGAGAAGTGATTTTGTTGACTGACAGGGTGATTAACAGCCAGCAACAAATCTGCCCTGTGTCTCTATGCCTGTCTGCCTGCAGTTCTCTCTTTATCCCATCTCTTGCCACTCCCTGGTCCTCTCTGTCTTTCCTTCCTTCCTAATTATCTACATTAGCTTAATGACTAAGAGTCACTGACGTCTCCGAGTGGAATATATATATCTTACTGTCTGTGTGTAATAGAGAAGCAGCAAGTGACTTTTTACTGTTTCTCCCCCTTCAGTCTCTGTTGTGGATATAAATTGTGTCTGTGAAGTTATTCAAGCAAAGTTCTAGTCCTGCAGTGTGGGATGCATTTACCCACCAGTCTACTTCACACTGGTGTGTTCATACATAATAAGCCGCACTATTACCTTTATAATCATCTGTCTGTGACAATGCTATTTAGTCAGTGATGAATTCAGTTCAGTCAGGTCTTGATTTGTGAGGCCGCCGCACACTATTAGTTTTGGCCTCTGCTGCCTCCTGCAGTTTACAAACTGTAACTACATGTAAAGTGAATGGATGAAAATAGAGACTTTCTCAACTCTCTTCACTCCTTGGTTCACTTGCATTCTACTGAACACTCAGAAAAAAGACTGTAAAAACTCAGCAGCAATATTACCAGACATTACGCACATTCTCTCTGATGCTTTCAGTCCTGCACATTTCTAGTGATGCTGCGATTACACACAGGTCTATTCATTGTGTAATACAGTACAAGAAGGCACGAATGGTCCCATCACAGTACAGTGTCAACAATCACAGCATAAGCATGCTCTGTGAAAACCAAAACCAATTACAGTCACATTTTGGTTTTGGGTTCAGGAGTTGGTGCAGTACAGAGGTTGTGGTGAAACAGATTTATGTTTAGTTATTTAGATAATAGCAAAGTGTGAGCATGCTGAAGAACTTGTCTCTGAAAGATGCTACATGTAGCACTTTTAAAGGTCAGCATAATGAGCACATTATTGTATAATTAGTAAATAAACAAGGTGTATTTACCATAAACAAAGGGAACGTTTCTCTATATCGAATCATGAAGCTTCTTTAGGAAGATATTAAAACTTGTCTTCTTTTTCTAAACAGGTTGGAAGCTGCTTTTCCTTCAGTGTTCATTCCTTCCACCATCTGCCACTGAGACCTCTGGCTCTTTAGCTCCATTTGCACTGAGGAAAAGTGTCCTAGTAAGGTTGTCTGTCTTATTTATAATTTATTAATGTTAAACTGCTACATGGAGCATCTGAAAATGTTTCTCTGAGGAGTTTAGATGTGATGTCTGTAAATTCAACCGATGCAACAACAACAACAGTTCCCACAGATTCAAGAATCTTGGGGAATCTGCAAGAAATGTCTCACAAAACACAAGAAATTAATGATTAAAGTGTAAAAGTAAAAAAAAAAAAAAAAAAAAAAAGGAAAAGCGTGCTCATACATCCTGAACTTCAGAGACGATAAACGACTGACAACAACATATGAACGCATGCGACGGGCTCAGAGGCAGATTTACCTGGTAGTAGGCGTGGCTTTGTGAATAGAGGGAGGAGAAAGGCGGGGCGGGAACTTCATTCAGCCTCTCTCCCTCAGGGTGAGGCCACGCCTCGTCATCAAAGGAAACCTCAGGAGATTCTACCTATGATGTACAGAAACAGCTCAGCATGGTGCAATACACACTGATGCATTCAATTTCTATGTTTTGTTTTTTTTTTAATTTCATCTGAGTCTGATCATTGCACAGGCGGCAGTGCAACTGTGATACTTTTTTCTTGAAGCTACAAGTTTGCACAAAGCAGAAGAAGACAATATAACTGGGTAGGGCAAAACATGCAGTATACTGCACATGTATACAACTGTTTTATGCAAAACTTCAACTCTAATATTTCAGCTTCTTCACTGAGATCTGTGGTGAAAGGTTGACAATCAATAGCCATTAATTTATTAACTCAAAAATACAGATAATAATGTATCATGAGCTGTAGATGAGTAGAAAGACAAGTCTCTGTACACTTTTTTTTTTTTTTAATATGTTACATCAGAACACAAGATGTGATATATTGTGAGCATGGATTATTTATATGATGAAGATGTAACACAAATATGCACTTAAGTTAACTTGCAGAGAGAAAGGGAGAGACAGTATAAAAAAAGAAAAAGAAAGAGAGGCGGTAGAGAAAGAGAGAGAGAGAGAGAGAGAAGGGAACATGTACGTGGGGAGAACAAGATGGCAGGTCCATCTGTCATACAGAAGCAAGCCAGACGCAGCACCTGTGGTCACACACACACACACACACACACACACACACACACACACACACACACACACACACACACACACCATTTGGGAAGGAGGAGTTCTCAAAATAAACCCGAATACCTAAATACACCAGCAGCAACACACACATTCATCACATAGACACGAGTTCTTTAACACAGATTTAATATTCAGTTGTCAGACACAGGTGATGAGCAACTGAAAGGGACCTGATGGCAAGGAGCGAAGATGATGATGATGATGATGATGATGATGTGGTGCAGTACTGGCCAGGGTATCAAGACCTGTACACCATGAGCATGAATCAAGTGGATATGAACCTCAGTGGTCACAGGTGAATGGGTTAAGTGCAGATGGGATCCAGTAAAGACTAAAACGTTGTAGCTGCTCTTCCACAGAAAATATACATCCACTGCACATCACTGCAGTACAGTAAACACATCACTGATGGAAAGCTTTACTGATGGACTGATAAAAAGACTAATCTTTTCATCTTTCAGTTAGATGACTGCCTCTCATGTAAGTACACCCATGTGCACCTCAGCGATTTCATCAGTGAAATATTTAAGGGTTGGGAAAAGTTGGTAGGTGACATCCAGCCACTAGGTGGAGCTACACAACAAGAATTCCTCCACCACACTGATAACATGAACTGCTTCAAGTTGTGTCCACAGCTTTCCTAGGGGACAAACTTTGAACTTGAGATGACCTACAACTGAGTCAGTGTATAATGGCTGTATATATGTGACAGTGTATGATGATCTGGAGGCTGTTGTAACTAAGATCAACACAAACACACACACACACACACGACTACTACTGACAACATACGAGTTGATTTATGAGAATAAAACACTTACTGATAATCTTTCATGACAGAATTTAGAAGGGATGACATAATAGTGGGGAATGATAGAACGAAATGACAGAGGAGACAAACAGACATAAATAGAAAATGAGAGGAAATCAAAAAAGCAGAGGAATTCTGGGACATTTTAAATCTCATTTTCTAATGCCTGTCAGCTGTTTAAAACTCATTGTAAAGCCTTTTATGGCTTATGGCTTGAAGGAACTGACACTTAGCTTGAGCGAACGACAGAGAAACCAGCGGAAAACCAATGGCATTTTCATACCTTGTAATTCAGTGTGGTAGGAAGTCATTTGTAATTCTTGATTTGCATATTCTCATGTAATTTTAATGGGCTATGGGTCTGCTTTTGTTAGATCCCACAGAAAAAGACTATAATTATAATTTACACACCAATAAAACTCATAATTCAAGAGGAAGAAAAAGTCAACAAAAGGTAACTTACACATTATGGAGCATAATGAGGTGTGTGTCTGAGTTTTGTGTGTGTGTGGCGGGAGCTGTGCGAGTACAGTGATGTAAGCTTTAATCTGCAGACAGATACAGCCCAATCAACCAAAATAAAAAGATTACCAGGTTACGCTGTGCGATTATGAGCGTGTGTGAGGGAGATAGAGAGGCAAAAGAAAGGGAGACAAAGAGGAAGCTAGCCGGTCGGACGCAGACTGAGTGCAGAACAGAGATAGTAATGGGCCTCATTACTAAAAAATGGGACAAGCATTCGACTGAATCCCTGCATGCACAGTTCTGCAAAAGTATTCTCCTGGTACAAAGAAAGGCTCTGTGCGTGGAAGCAAATTTAGGCCAGTATCCTTGACTTCTAAGTACTTTTAAAAAAGTCCCATCTAATTCTGGAGCCATACTGAAACAGATCCCTGTCTGCCACCTTGACCAAAGCTGAGTAAAGTCATCAGCTTCAAAAATAAAAGCTGAAACTTCATATTAGACAGTCACAACATAAATTTAAAGCATACCACTGCTGTTGGCTAAAAATTTTTCTTTTTAACATGTCTTGTTTTAAACAGCCTGTATCAAAGATTGACTGCTGAAATCCCTAGAGAACTGTGAAGTCCGTCTATTTAAAGAGAAAGTCTGTGATCAAATAAAAAACAAAAGACTACCCCAACACAAGACTGACAACCCTGTCTATTAGAAATGATGATTACATACCACTAATTTGCAACAAATGCCCAGATTACATTTTCTTTTTATCAACATAAGACATTTTGTTGATGAACATATCTGGCAAATCGCAAAATAATTACACACATCAGTAAAATGTTCAGTGACATGGTTTTGTTTAGGGGCTGGCAGCACTTAATTAAGGTTAGGGGAAGATTGGGGTCTTGGTTAAATATAGTCACAGTCAACAGTGACTTGAAGCATGAGAAGTGACGTGTTTCACTTCATTTATGCCTCCGTGCTGGAGACAGCCGTGGCCCTTCGCCCAGTTCTTGTGAACCCAGTATATCAGGAAAACCTGGAGGGACTTTCATTACATCTGGGGAAAAAAAGCTGACTTGGACTCGAGGGTAAAATGAGCAGAATTTGGTGGTCAAAGGTCAAAGGTCACTGTGACCTCAGAAAACACGTCTTTGGCCATAATGACGCGGTAATAATGACGAAATTTCACACATATGTCTAATAGGACAAAATGATGTAGTGATGACATTGTATATCCAATAGGTCAAAGGTCAACTTCACTGTGACCTCTGCCAATTAATATCTTATTTTAAATTCCTTCAAAGTCTTAACTATATATATTACAAGAGTCTGGACAGACATGGATGTAAACTGCAAATTGGTTGGTGGACGCATAAAACTGTGAGCAGGTAATTCTAGTTGATGTTTAACTGAAACCACAATCCTACTTTAAGCTTAACCAAAGTGCTTTTATTGCCTAAACTTCTGGTGTCAAAATCCCACTGCAGCCGACCATCCACCCTGACCGTATCCCTACGAGTTGTGGCCCTTGAAAATCCTAAATCATAAATAAAGTTTCTTGGACCCAGGGTTGGGATTGGAACAGACTGTACAGGCCTATACTAGACAACAACTAATTCCAAGTTATCAAATTCCTCCAATATTATCAAGGGGTTGTTTGCAGTATTAATATTTGAATACAGGAAAGCTGGGCTGTCATTTCAATTATGATAAGTAAACATTTTAACACAAGGTCTTCAATTATGTATGAACATACCAGAAAAATGATGGATTAGGCCTTTGAGTCAAAACAGAAAAATCAACATAGGATTTCGGAGAACAGCTAGAATACCTGGCCTCAAATAGAAAGCATCTGTCACCAGTTATTTTTGACATGAGGATTGACAGGCAGACTGGTAATCCCTTCAGGGAACACGATGCCAGAGTGAGCCCTGAGCCATGTGTGTGTTTCTAAAGCAGTGACAGACAGGTAGACTATGTTAGTTAGCAGATGTGATGGGGACAGACTGATAATGACAACATAACAACATGCACAATCCACATGTGTGTGTGTGTGTGCGTTGGCTGGCAGACTGTTGAAGAGGCAGAGCCACGGTGGCAGACGCCCAGACTTAGTTACCTGAACGGGCGTGATGTGTGTGTGAGTGACGTATCCATGAACGTGTTGGATCTGAGACAGCTGCCGCTCTGCCACCTGGACCAGCTCGGCCCCCCGCAGGTCACCGTGGCGACCGAGAGATCCGTCCCTCCCCAGAGATCGTTCCCTTTCCCTCTCCATGGTCCCGGTGCCCCCTCCCTCTCTCCTCCAGGTCCCCCCTTCCCGTCCTTCCCGTCCCTCCCTCCCCTCCCTCCCCAGGGTCCCTCCATCCCTTAGCTCTCTGGCTACTCCCATTGGGTGCTGATGGCAGGGGTGTTGGTGGAGTTTGGGGGCGCCTGGTGACGCCCCTTCTTCTTCTTGATATCGATACTTCTATAGTGAGAAGAGATGAAGAGGAGAAGGAGGCGAGAAGAGGAGAGGGAACCAAAAGAAAATGGAAGTAAGGGAAAGGAAGGAAGACCCAGGAGGAAACAAAGAAAGAAAGTCATGCAGGAAAAAGAGAAAGACAAGGTATGGGGGGGGGGGCAGGAAGGAGGAGGAAAAAAAAGACAGAAGAGGAAAGGTTATTTTAAAGACAGTATTTAGTGTATATAAGCATTAAAGCAGTAGAAAAGATTTAGTCTGTAAAAGAAGCTGGAAAAGAAGAAAGCATTAGTGCAAAACTGCAACCAGCATGAAACAGCATAGCACAGTGTGTATGTACGTGTCTGAGTGTGTGAGCACTCGTGCATGTGTAATGAGATGTTTTTATAGTACAGTTTGTGTGTGTAAGCACAAGGGATAGTCCAGGTGTACACCCAGCATGGCAGTAATTGTTTCCTGAGCTTCCTGTATTGTACATATGTGGATGCACAAACACACACACACACACACACACACGAGTACACAAACACACACGCACATGCTGGACTTGAGACATAAGTTTTTAGGCAAAACGAGATGCAAAACTCAATGAGGACAGTGAGCGGGGGACAAGCCCGCCTCAGGGAATAACTGTTTCTTTCTCTCCTCTTCGTCTCTCTATACCTTCATCATGCCTCTGCCTTGATCTAAAGCTCGCACCACCCTAAGTCTCACTCTCTCTTCTCCTTCCTCTCAATCCCTATTCCCACATACCCTCCCTCTCTCCTCTTCATCTTTTTAAAAAAATATTTGATGGTTTTTTTTCAGCTTTATTGGACAGAATACACTGGAGAGAGTCAGCGAAGCTGAGGGGGGGAGGGATGTCAGCTACTTAGCCAGTTTGAAATCTGTGACATTGTGGTTACATGGTGTGGAAGTTGGCCAGCTGTGGAGCTACTGCCCCTCCGTAGACTGACTGCACAGGGACAATTGCTCCTTCGAGGAAGCACTCTAAAATGAGGTGAAATCCAGATAACCTTTATCCCTCATTAATCTGTCGCATTAAATCTGAACCAATCAGGAAAAGGATGAGTTTTACTGGATTTTCAAAGCTTTGAGACAAATTGGATGTGGATTCTCTGATCATATCACGACCAAGATAATCAGGTAATTTCAGCTAAGACACAGAGAGCTAATACAGTGCAGAGCAGTCACACAACAAACTACACAGACTCCAGTTACTCATTTAATAAATAAGGTAAATACAGGAGCCCATTATAGAGAGATCCACGTCAACCTCACTGCACAACTCAAAACTTGTATGAAGAGCTAAATTAGTTGAGAGGCTTTTTACATCATAATCTATACAAACAAAGGTAATAATAAATTGTCAGTAATGGCATGTCTCACTCAATACATCAGAAAGAATCCAATGTTTTCAGCCATCATTCGTTTTGTCTGACATGTCTTTCATGTCACTGAAATTCTTTCTGTATGTACTCCACAGTTTTTTGTACCTTTTACATTGTAAGTCTTGCATCCAGAGTTCTTTCTGTGTTTCTTTTGGGTTCCCTTTCGTTTTTCCATGTCCACACACATTCATTTTGAACAGAAACTGGAGTGAAAACATCTCTATACCCACTCTATGGAAGTCAAAGGTTTCATCCAGTTCAGCCAAATGTTTTATACAGTTAGATACCAATATGTAATGTGGTAAAATGTTATGTATGCAATATTTTCTTGCTTATTTAGTGACTACTACAGTGGTAATATACTTTGTCCATTCCTGTCACATCCTGATCAGGTGAATCAAGGAGAAGCTCAGTTTAAAGAAATGTGTCTTAACAACATAACATTTAAACACAAGCTAATGTCAGACTGCAGGTCAGGCCAAGATGTTTAGTTTCTCAACTGGTGTGAGGTTTAGGAGTCATTATGTAGAGATCTGAGAATTCAACGAACAGCGCTGAACTAACACAACTATCAGACAAATCCAGCCTGCAGCTGAGAGAAGAGATAGATTCACCTCCCCTGCAGAGAGCCAAACCGTCTCACAGTCAGTCCTGTTAATATGACATTTGACCTTTTTACTTGCCTCCTCTCTAGGTAGCCATCAGCCAGTCAGAGCTGACTCCTCTGAGACTGTGTGTGTTTATTAATCAAAACCGTCCATCACAATCACATCCTGGAGTCTCAGAACACAACTGGCGATGAAAAGCTGCTTCCTAGGGTTAACCACTTAGTTTGTCTCTCATATGTGAGAGGTGGCTTTATAAGGGTTGTGGTTAGACATCAGTACACAGCAGTAATGGTCAAGGCTTGGGCACATCTCCAGGAAATGAATATAAGTCAATACAAGGACTTACACAAAAATTAGGAGAGCAAGTGTGCCAGTGTGATTTATCACAGTTCCCTTTGTGTCTCTGTATCAGTAACTACACAGCCCACAGTCTTAATTAAATCTTTTTCCCAAGAGAGAAATTTAGACATTTTGTGCAGTTTCAAAAACACTGTTATTGGTATTTCTTGTCAAGACTTATTTAGTAACAAAGTTATGTGTTCTTGATTCAAAAGACTTAATGTAAGTAATAAATCAATGATGTTTTAAAACACTTCTTTTAACAAACAAGCACATACTGTAGCTGCTGCTCAATGTAATATTATCCCTTCATTTGACCCTACATGCAGCTGACTGTCATCTCAGTCAGCAACAAAATGCCAAAATCTATTGCAGGCGTTGTGTTCCGGGGCAGGGAGTGGGCGGCTGCTTTTCACAGGGGAGCCCTGCTGTGCAGAAAAGTATCGTCTAATCCCTGTGAATTCAAACAGACGTGGCCGTGTGTGCTCTGCCCCTTCCTTCTCCTGCTGCTTGCTTTAACCTCATTTAGACTGGGATTGTGAGTAAATACTGCTCTGACAAAATGAACTCATCTGAACCTGTCTCGTGCCCTACTGCACATTTAATTTCCTCTCCGCCCCTCGCGCTGATCTTTTCACTCACTGTCGACTCGCTAATTAATCAGAAATGCCTCAAAATAAACTTGAACGCAGCGGTTGAGCGGCCAGGCACTAAGACCCTGAAGAGACCCTGGCTCACACTGTTGTCACAACACTGCTGCTACTGCCCTCTGCACTCACACACATCCACAGACAGACAGACACACACACACACACACACACACACAGCTATAATCCTATATTTGGTGTTTCATTTCCACATGATACAAGAGCACCTCTGAATGAATTAATGCATGAATGGACAGAGACACCAAATATGTCCGTTCTTACATCAAAGTGTGTGTATCCATGTGTGTTTCTCTGCTTGCTAGCAAGAGACGAGCATTCCTAATCAGGACTCTGCCTGCAGAAAGCCTGCTGAACACAAACACACACACACACACACACACACACATGCGCGCGCGCACACACACACACACACACACACACACACACACACACACACACACACACACACACACACACACACACACACACAGGAACACACGTGCACACTGTGGCTGTCGTGTTTTAGTGTGTCAGCCAGTCTTGCGTAGCCAGAGAAACGTGACTAGATTGGGAGCAGATTCAGCATCCTAGTACATGTCTATGTGTTAGTTTGTATCTGTGTGTGTGTGTGTGTGTGTGTGTGTGTGTGTTTGTGCGTCAGAGTAAAGCCAGGCGTTAGTCACGCTTGGTGAGATATGAAAGAGCAGGGGATCCTCTGCCGTAAGGGACTTCTCGCACACACACACACGTGCCTTCATCTTCCTCTCTCTCTCTCTATATCTTTTCATTTCTCTCTGTCTCTCGCGTCACGCTCTCTCTCAGGCTTTATTGGCATGAATTGCAAAAGCACTTATTGCCAAAGAAAGAACATCAGATAACAGCTGATGACCAGATTCATTTAGCAACAATGCCAAAGTGACAGTAACACATGCGGATGGTTCAAGTTAGCCAGTCACTAAATCGATGGACACATTTGTTTTTTCCACAACATTCACTTAAATTGTGACCGTGTAAAAATGTGATGCTGTGAGTGCACTACTGGCACATTTTCTTTCCAACCCACAGGATAATCTTACATTTTTATAACTGTAATATGTTATTGTGATATTCTTGTTTTTCTGTCACCACATCAGATTTTCACCCATTAACTATCTGGTGGTGAATATCTACTGCATGTTTTCTTTTTTTCTCTTGTTCAATCACATCATCCTCTATGAATGTGCCTATTACTATAAAAGAGGATCACAGTAACATAAAATAATTACACACAGGCCATTTTGCAATTTTCAAAAAGCTAAAATTCAAACTTTTTTTAAAACTTTATCACGGGATTAGAAACTAAGATCAATACAAAGCGGGGGATGTTCTTTAAACCTCTAAAACGATCATTGTAAGTATAAATAGAAGAGAACAGCAACAGGAAATGTATTATTTAAAAGCAGATGTGATGAAAACAAGTAGCTTGACGTGGCTGAAAGAGTAAGACATCCGGTGACTAAATTAAAGCCACTATAAATGTTTCATTCGAAGATTTTCCTGAACTGACTAAAATGTCTTCAGGAGAAATACACAGACCTGGGCAGAAATAGAGGGACATATTCATCTATTTTGAATGTGTTGAAATGTCTGACCTAGTTAAGGTGTGTTTGATTTATCTTCTCAGACACTTAAACAGCCTCAGAAATGGACACATGGCTGGCTAGGTAAAATGAAAGTAGTGTACCCTCATGTGTTTAAAATGTATTCTCCTCTTCCCTCCGTGCGCTGTATGTGTTCGTTGCTTGTCTCTCTCAGTGTGTCCTATGTTTACATGTGACTTTAATCAAACTTTACACTGTTTCTGTCAGTGTCAGCTCCCTGTATTGGGCTCAGTGTCTTTATTTTCATCAGATTTCAGTTGCCACCTGTGTCATTAACTTAAAGGTATTGTGTGATTCTTTTGGATTCAAAGCTAAAATAAAGAAAGATTCAAATATTCTCTCTCTTGTCATGTACAAGTTGAAAGTTTTACCGTTTTACATTTGATTTTGTGTAAGATGGAAATTCTAGTCTGTCAAATTTAAATCACATCACACAGCTCGTCTGCAGCACCATCCTTTACTCACCAAATAAACCATTTTGCTTCCATAAGGAGACTTGATGTGACACCTAGAGGCCTTCAGTGAAGCTGACGTGGATCTGCACCTCACTGTGTGGGTGCTCTCAAGGTTTAAGTGCTAACATTAGCTGATGACTACAGCTAAATCTCTCAGAACCGTGCTATGTTGCATTTCCTGTAGAATAGAAGGATTTTGTATTTGTGGTCATCATACACAGGGATCAGATTATTATTCTGTGCTGCAGCAAGTGTTTTGATATTTTATGTAGTAATTACATTTTGCTGCACTTAACCACACTTGTGAGTGCTAGTTTGAGTAGGCCACACTAAACACTTTGACATGCAGTCGGTCCAAATTCCACAGTCAATAATAAATAATTATATAATTCCTAATATAATTAGGGATTCTTAATTGTAAATGAATCAGAGTGGAATAGATCTTCGTTAGTTCCTGGGGCAATTTCAAACACTTAATTAGACACTGTACATTACACTATAATTTCTCCAGGGACCACGACACTTGAAGGGCATAGAGAGCTCTTCAACAGAGTTCAAACACTTTCACCACACAACTGTCAGGCTGTTTCAACAGACACAATAACAATAGATACAACAAGTGTTTTTTCACTTAAAATGCTTGAAAATTTATTTGTTATTTCAGCATTGTTACATTTTATAAACTCAACCTTGCACAAAAACATTGACGATTAACTTTAATAACTAAGATGTCATCCTACTGAAGACACTGACTGCTAACTCATTTTGATAGGGACATTTTCTGCACTATTTTGTCACCGGATTAGTTTTAAATATTATAAGAGAGAGAGATATGGATGAATCCAAAGTGAAGGTGAAGGTGGATTAACTAAGTGTGCCATTGCTGAAGGAGGGATGGTTCCTTTCAACATGATGGAGGTCTACAGAAGGATGATGGGAGCTGACCAAATAGACAGTCTCACAGAAATCTCATCCACAGACTATAAAGTAAAATCCCTGAGCAACTTGTTTTCATCCTCAGGACACGCGCAGTCGTTACCCTCTCCAGCTATACTTCTAGAGGACAAAAGTACTGCTCTCACTGTGTCACACACTCGTGTTGACTCTCTCTCTCTCTCTATAGCTCCAGTCTAGTAGTTGTCTCTCGACCTGCTCATCATGCTGAGGCGATCTAATAGGACAGAAATGAAGTCTGTACAGTTTATTATGGCCTAACTGCTGAACTGGACAGCAGCATACCCACACACACAGATACACACAGTCCAGCGGCTCTACTGTAGCTTATTATTTTACAGCAGTGCACATGAATTTGTCACAGTAAATCAAGCACCCTCCTCTCTGTCTCAAGTTTTCTACAGTCAGATAATTCTAAGATGACGGATACTATGTTTAATAATCTGTAAATATTGTCTTTTCCTCTCTCAGTGTCTCTCACACTCTTCCCCAAGTTCATGCTGGGTTTTCACTGTGCTATTTAGACAAGTTTACAGACCCATTTATGAAGCCATTTTTGGGTTAGCTGTGTGTTTAATGACTATTCAAAGATGCGGCTCAGTGTACCAACAGCTCCTCCACATCAAAGGCACAGTCCTTTAGCGCTTGGGTGGAACTTTAATATTTCATGTGTTGATTTTCCACTCAACAGTTTCAGAGTACTTTGCAGGATGATGATTGCCAATTTTAGCCTAAGCTCATTCACTTAGCATAGCCTTATGTTATGTAATTAGTGAGTCGGCACACTCATAAGGGATATGGTAGTATTAATTTAATAATGGGCTAGAGATGCCAAAGACCTGTCAAGAGGCAACAGACTTTACATTCGTAATAGAAGGAATGTGAGTTTGAGGCAGCTTCAGTTGCTCGGATATGAATTTACAGGGGAGACAGATATGAAGAGGGATCTTGTTTTTAAATCAAACAAATTTATGGATTAAAGACATTGGATACATGAGATCCATGTGTCTATTTATACCTGCTTATCAAGTTCAAGGTGGTCGTGTTTGAGCACATCCCAGAATGCCTCCCACAGTGACGTAAGGTTATCATATGCAGAGCTTCCAATTCCCCTAAATGTTCATGTGTCTAGACTGTGGGATGGAAGAGGCACTCACAAATGCAGGGATAACATGAAAACGCCACACACTTAATACCCATGGACATGGATATAAAACTTTTCAGGCGCTGAAAACTATCAAGAACCAAAAGCCTGGTCAGATTCACAGTGTTGCTTACTTATTCTCTAATTAGATAGTTCCTGATTTAAGTTATAATTGTGTAAATTTTTGACTTGAGTTTAGCTTGAGTTAATATATAATTTCATATTTTGAAAAGTTAGTTTAAATTCACCAAAGCCAGAGGCAATCAAGCAATAAAGAGCAGTCAAAAAAGCATTGGTTTCTTATTGGAACTGAAACTTGGGTATCATCGGCAATAGCACTAAAATAAGTAGAAAGCACAGCCTTAGGAAAAATGACAGGCAAAGATTCTCTATGTGACAGAAGAAAATGAGTTCATGGGAAATGTGACCTTAACTTTACGCTACCTGGTGTGTCCACTACGATCTCATTTGTTTTCAGTAATTTACTAACAGTTGCTATAATCAATACCTTTATATTAACAATAGATCAAATGTCTGTGTGTAGTGTGTAATGGGTTGCTCATATTGACAAAACCACTGACAATTATGAACTGACTCTGCAGTTTCCGTCAGCTCAACTGAGCAGTTTAATGTCTCACAGGTTACAGCCCAAAGTTTAATTGGTCTGATTTACCTTCATCCGCTCTCATCTGTGCCACTTCTGGCTTCAGCAGGCAGATGTTTTCCATGAAACCCTGTCTTTATAGCACCAAACAGCAGCAGACAGACAAGGTAGTTCAGCATTTAGCAGCAAAAGAGCCACATATTTCCCTGAGGTGTTGGTGCAAACCTCAATCCAATATTTGAATTTCATCATTAGGTGGATACAAACACAACTGCAGATGTTGATGCAATGCTGAATGCTAATTCTGTGGTTATAGCTTCTCGCTCTGCCTTTAAGTGGCCAAACAAACATAAATGCAAAAACCAAAACTCAGTGAATTCAATACTTAAATGCAGACATTCATTTCTACATCCTGATAGATACATTCTCTCTCAATGCAGAAACTGAATATGTGGCATATTTACAAAAGACTTACAGTAAATAACCTCAAGTGTTCCATTCAAATCAGTGCAGCTTCAGATACAGTAGTAGCAGCAACAGGGCTTAGACTGGAGATGCTGATGATAAACTGGCTGTAGACTTTAAAATATGAAATCAGACAGCAGAGCACAACCCTGCTATTCTCTCTTCCTGCCCCTACCTCTCTAATAAACACACACAGCTAGGATCTCTCTCTCTCTCTGCCTCTGCCTCTCTCTCTCTCTCACTCACCCTCCTGCCGGCTACTAACTCTCACCTTAGTTTACCTCAACCCTGAGTCCCTTCACAAGCTTAGTCATTACCTCTTTCCTTCTCTGTCTCAGCACATTTTGCCTTAGTCAGTCTCTCTCTCTCTCACTGTCCATTACTTTACATCTACCCCCTGCATCTCTCTCTCTCTTTCATGCACTACCACACACACACGCACGCTCACGCACACACATACACAAACACACAAAACTCTCTACCTACCTTGCATCCAAACATCAGAGATATGGTGTTGTTGGTACATGCTACTTTGCAGTGGCACAACATGTGGCTAACGTTAGCTAGCTGGTCCCGCGCTGGGGGGCATCCTAGCCTTCATACACACATTTCACACTCGCACACATCCATACGCTCACACACACATGCACACACACATGCACATGCATGTCTTCTATTAACCGCGCTCCATCCTGTCCCATAGTCCCCCACTCTGCCGGCCCCCCCTGCCCTCTCCCTCCCCCCCCCCACCGCCTGGCTACAGTCCTCAGCTGTGGCAGGCCGGCGTCCTCTCCCTCATGCTCTTCATCGCTCTCATCTTCATCATCAGCTTCATCAGTGTAATCCTCATAGCTGGTCAGGATGCAGGGAGCAGCATGGTCACTGTCTGCCTGTGCATCAGCGTGTGGATGTGTGTCAGAAGGGGTTAGCACGTGTGTTTGTGTGTGCGTGTGCTCAGTGTGTTGTTGTTGTTGTTGTTGTTGTTGTCAGCATGTGTGGGTCAGTCTGTGTGTGTGCATCAATGAATGTGTGTGTGCATGTAGGTGTGTGTATGTGTGTCAGAATGGATGTGGTCTCTGCTGTCCTCTTCTGCAGCAGCAGTCCCAGTCCTCTACCTCCTCTCTCTCTCTGTGTGTGAGAGTTTGCCTCTCTCGTTCTATTGCTCCCCTTCCCTCTCTCTTGCTTTTTCTCTATCTGTGTCTCCCTCTCTCTCTCTCTCTCTCCCGCCTTGCTCACTCTCCCTCGGTTCGCTCCACTGCCTCTCTTGGCCCGCCTCTCAACACCAAGATCAATGAGAGACAAAGAGAAAGAAAGAGAAAGAGGAGAGACCTGCACACTGAGGTGGAGGGGGGGTTAAAAATGTGGTGTCTCTCTTGTGTCCCCCTATTTCTCCCTCTCTCTTTTAACCACTCTCTCTTGTTCTACCTGCTGCAGTAATGCTCTGCCTTGTATAGTCATACAACAGCACACACACGCACACACACAGAGCGAGGAGGAGGGGGGGTAAGGGTACAGTATTATACGGGCTGGTGGAGATTGAATTGACCAAATATAACAGTGGTGGAGAGAGAGAGAGATGGATAGAGAGACACAAAGATTGAATGAGTGAGGCAGAGACAGTGTTGTTACATCACCCAGAGTCACAAGCTATGATCTCCCAAAAACACACACATACACGCACATTCTGCTGGGGTGACTTGTTCAATTGACATTTGGACACAGCCCTGTAGTTCTGCTGGCAGCAGGATGATAACATTGGCACTGAGCCATTTTAAGCCACAGGTGACCAGGATGTGTGTTCAGAGGGTGGCAGAAACAAATAAGACCATCAGCATCCCATTAATCTGACACTTGACAAACTTTTACTTCCAGATGCATATCACATATCTTACTTTACCACAAAGCAGAGTGTCCCATCCACACTGACTGTGACGACGCAAATTCGCTCTGTTTGCCAGAATGTTGGTGTCAGCAGGTAATTGTATTAAAAACAGCGCTTGCATTAAAATAACACAAAGGGCCATGTCAGCGGGGGAGTGTTGCTTCAGGCATGAGTGAGACATAATACTGAATAAGATCCAGGAAGTCCAATTTGAATAACGATCCCTGAGTATGAAGGCTTATAAAGCACCAAAACAACACATAGCAATTTATATCACTATGAGACAGGATTTTACAGCTCTGAAAAGTTATTACAGTGGGAAGCATTTAATATTAATGTAACGATTGCACAGTAAATAGTACACCTACAGCATTTGTATCAGAACGGAGTCTACCAGGAAGGATCCTTAACATCTTTGATCGGCCACTGCAGTGCCTTGTTGGGTGACGTTGTGTTGCGTTGCAGCAACAGTTGATCTACCTTCAGTTTTATGTGCTGGACGACCCTGCATGTTTTTTGCTGGAACTCTCTGTGTTGCCGCCGCCTGCTGTGCTGGTGAACTGGCCTAATTAAAATGAATTAAGGCTGTTTTTTTCCGTCAGTCTGAACATGGCTTTGGGTGTAGGTTACTGGCAGGACATTGTCTAGGTATCCAGTAGTGAAATGTGCCAAATGTCACCAAGTGCACAAAACTGTCCGCTGGACAGCATCCAATAAGACCTTTATTTAAATTTCTAGCTTATATTAATACAGTACATACCACAGGCTGCTCTTGTGGCTACATTTATATTTACATTTACTCATCTGGCAGATGCTTCAGTACAGTAGGAGACCTTGGAGCACCAAGTACTAAATCTGCTGAATAAGACAAAGTCAAGGAGATCGGGTAAACAAGTGCACAGTAAGTTCACTGTAAGTGCGAGTTAGGAATGTTCGGGTGTTAGAGGTGGTAGGAGAAGAGGTTCTCATGGAAGAGAGTCGCCCCTGCTCTGATAGCATTTGGTAGCTCATTCCACCATTGGGAAACCACAAACCAGAGCAGCCTGGACGACGATTGCCTTGAGTATCAGGATGAAGGAGTGTAAGCCTGTATGACTGTGTTCAATGTTAAATGTATGCAGACCCAGAAGTCACTCTGGAAGCAAGCATTAGTGACCTGAATTTGATTTAAGTGGCCATTGTAGCCAGTGAAGGTCAGTGAGCAGCAGAGTGACACGTGCCCTTTTGGGCTGACTGAAGACCAGACAGGCTGTCGCATTCTGGACCATCTGTAAGGATTTCACTTTGTATGAAGCAAGACCTGCTGGCAGGGCTTTGTAGTAGTCAAGGGCGAGAGATAACCATGGCCTGGACCAAGAGTTGGGCAACATACTGAGTCAGGTAAGACTTGATTTTTCCTACGTTGTATAGTGTAAATAGAAACAAACAGGAGACAGATGCAATATGGTCAGAGAAGCACAAAGGGTAAGCAATCATGTCATCCAGGTCTTGGTTTGAGTGAGAGATGAAGATATTGTGATGACCAGATTGAGCGGACGTGAGTTCAGTCTTAGGGAGATTTAGCTGATATGTAGCATGTAGCCATGCTGATATGTCTAAAAGAAAAACCCTGATCCACACTGAGACCATGGTGTCATCTGGTAGGAATGACAGGTATATTTGGGTATCATCTGCGTAGCAATAATAAGAGAGCCCATGTGAGCAGATAATCAGAACCAAGGAGGTGGTGTATATTGATATATTGAGAGAAGGGGCCCCAGCACCGAGCCTTGGGGCACTCCTGTGGGGATAAAATAGGAATTGGACATCCCACATTGAAAGACTGCTCAGTGAGGCAGGATTCAAACCAAAAGTGTGCTTTGCCTGAGACGCCTATATCAGAGAGCTGACAGCAGGATGCAGTGGTTCACCGTGTCTAAGGCTGCTGATAGGTCCAGCAAGACAAGGACTGAAGACTGAGCTGCAGCACTAGCTGCCCTTAGATCCCTCTTTCACAGACAACAGAGGCATTTCAGTGGACCGGCTCTTAAAAACCAACTCATTTGGATCAAGGAGGCCATTACTAGTATTTACTGCAAATATTCAGAAAAATGCAATTTACACACAGCTAAGATAGCTTCATTAAATTATTATTCAGAGAGATTATTAAGTTTTCATATTTACCATCTTACTATGCATAAACAGTAAATTATCCCAAGTCAGTAAATTTTGCACCAGAGAGGAGAGAGGAGAGGAGAGAGGAGAGGAGAGGAGAGGAGAGGAGAGGAGAGGAGAGGAGAGGAGAGAAGAAGAGGGGGGAGGATTTATGAGGGATAAAGGGCAGAGCAAGTCAAACAAGTCAAAGCGCACTCTTCAACTGAGGCTCTTGATGCTGACGGCTGGGCCATCTGGACCATGACACACACAGTAGTCTCTCTGTGGTTGTCTCTGTCTTCTCACCTCGACTGGAAAACAAACAACGCAGCATGAGAGGGAAGAACACAGAGAAGGGGAAACAACGTGCGAGAAAACAGAGGGCAAAGCGCAGGAAACAAGCGAACACAGGGTGATTTTGAGGTCACCAACAGGGAAGAGGAAGAAATATTAAAAGATGGAAAAGTGGTGTAGACAGGGATTGACAAGCTGATTCTAGAGGTCTCCAAAGTAATTTCATAAGTTTACCAATTAAGTAATAAATCCACAACCCAAGACTATGCCTCAAGTTACATTTAAAGCTGTTAATCTGTAATGAGAATTTATTTTTTGAGGGTTTTTCAGAAGGTTCAACTGTATACAGATAAAAGATGCACAGATATAAGACTGGAGGAGCCAATTAAGTTCTGAAGTTGATGCAGGTAGACAAGTCACATAAATAATGGATTGACATGAAAGGTTATTCTGAGCACAGCAGGGAGGTAATCTTCAAAAAGCCTTTCTTTTGCAGAATCCACATAACTGAACACATGTAAAACTCTCTATGTGTGATTAGTTGATTAATAATTGATGCATCAACAATGTCGCAACACTTCAGATCTATCTGCACAACAAATCTCTAGAAATTGTTCTTTTTATAGGCATATGATAAAAGGGTTTCATGGCAAGAACAATGTGTTTTGCATCCATCCCCAATCCAGCTTGATTTTTTGCAACATTTCTTGGTGTGCTGACATATTTCACTTTGTTTTTGGATTTTATTTTGCCATTTATATGATTGGTTATAAATCAGAAACTCCTCTGAGTTCCCTTTCACTTGTTTGTTGGTGACATTCCTTGTGCTCCATGCTTGCTTTGAAGTTTTTGCACAGCACATCCTAAATATCACTCTTCAAACTCAAAATTGAGGCCAACCACCCAGTTCTTTTTCTGTTCCTTTCAAACAAACATTTACTGTGTGCCAGAGAGTTTTTTCCCAGGAGCGTTTTATAAGAATACAGGAAACCACTCTCATAAAATGGATACAGGGTAACCTGGTGCCTGACGATAGAAAAAGGGGCATATTATTCTGAAAATGTCTTGGGTTTGGTTTTTAACCTTTCTGACATGTTTTGATCACGGGTTTTATACAGAAACCTCAGATTGGAATTTCTCCAGAAAAAAAACAAAAAAAACAGGAAGTTATTTTTATGTTGTCAAAGAGTCAGCTTTGGATCAAGTGCCAGTCTTCCCTTAGTCTTGGCTTGTGTGATAAGTTAGCCGTCCTGAGACCGAGTGTCCTTCTGTGTTTGGCAAAGAACAGATGGAGACCCTGCTGATGTGCGTGCATGCACATGCACACACAAACACGCACACATACATTCATACATCTGGGATAGCCACAGGCGCTCTGGCTCATATGCCTCATAAAACATAATGTGAGAGTAAACATAGCATCAAATGTTACATTATCAACATCACCCACTGAATTACTAAAAGATCGGATAGAAAAAGAAACGATCACAAAATATAGGAGGGAAAATAAGAAAGAAAGACAGGAAAGAAAGGAAGGCAGAAAAAAGAAATAAAGGAATGAATGAGAGACAAATGGGGAGTGAGAGAGAGGATGCTACCTCATGAGCCTAGCAGGCATGCACTACATGTTAACATTAGTAGGTCAGCCAGCACAGAAATAACTACGCTGTGTGTTTGTGTGTGTGGTAACCTCATACACTCCCTACAAGCCAATTGTGGCGGATTCTCCATTCTACACAATAACCAATCAAAAAATACTCCATACATCAACATTTCAAACACAGGTCACATGACTAACATTTACCAGCTGCGTGTTCAGCTTCCACATGAGTGAATTTTCCTCTAAATATATCTCGTCCTCCCTCTCTGAAACGCTGTGCGAGGACACACTGACGCCTGCTTCAACTTCGCAGCTACAAATATCAACTGTGCAGCAGAAAAAGTTCATTTATTTCAGACTGTTTTGAATTGGATTGAAGTGGATTTAATTCCAAGGGGACATGTCATCTGTAGGAAAACTGAAGGTGTCAAGTCTGAAAAATCATTTCAGCACCCCAACATGTTACATTCATACACACAGTGCCACTGTGTGGTAAAACACAGACACAGCACCACCTGGACAATGTTCTCCAAATATTAACTTTATCTCAAACATGTTTTATAGAACTTTGTGTTTTGTTTTGTTTTTTTTTTGGTTTTTTGTTTTAAGGTTTTTTTGTATGTAAAGGTCTGCAGGGGCTTAGCGTCTTCAAACAGGTCTATATGAGCTGCAGTAACATACAATACATGTGCATATAAATAACACAGCAGTAATACATTGCACCATCAGTAGACATAGAAAGGCTTTACACCTATCGTGAATATAATAGTATTGATCACTAAACTCAACTGTTGCATCTATGATACTGGGAGCGCTACAGACAAGTGCAGCAGGGACGAGGGCAATATCTTTTAATCTTTTTGACTCAGAATGCACATGAACAATGATCCTGATCCTCTCTCTAAACTATCCTGACAGTCCTGGGTCAGGGGTTCATGATGACTCTAAGCTGTTTAATTTTCCCCTTCTGGAAAATCAATGATAAGACTGAACTGAAATGAACTCAGTCACTTGCCTCATTGCTTGTGTATGTGTGTATAGGTTGGTATCTTCGTATGAGTGTGTGTGTGTGTGTGTGTGTGTGTGTGTGTGTGTGTGTGTGTCTGTGTGTGTGGCTCCACAGAGATTAGTCATCTTCTTAATGGGATTAGCTGCTCTGGCTGAACTCAGGCATGACATGGGCTGAACAATGAGCAATTTAATGTTAGCTTGCTAGCCTGTTAGCCTGACCGGCACAACAGACCCCTGAAATAACAAATGTTGGCAAAGGGGAATACATCTGATGATAATCTCTCAGATATGAACAACAAACTACTACTGTTACTCTTCTTCATAAGGCTATCAGCCCCTGCAGAGTGTTGGCACTGTGCTTGCATCCTTTTTCAGCCAGGTGATTTATTTTTCAGAGAAAACCACTGCTCAGTCCTTGCCCCCAAAGTTGACCTTGGTCACCAGCCAAGTTGGGCTGATTGTGGCTGAAGTCTGGAGCCCGGTAGCCAATAGGAGCTGGCTCTCTCCCATGGATGGCTTCCGGGTTTGGATTGGTTTCAGGGATGTGGACTTGGACAGATATGGGCTAAGGAACAGTTCCAGTTAGCAGCATTATAGCTAGCTCTGGGCTAGTTTTAGTGACTAATGGTTTTCCCATTGCCACTAAGAGATATTAAACTGTAAAACAGAATTTACATCATTGCAATTCCACTAAGTTATTGTGTCAACCACTGATATGAGATTGTGATAAGTCCATTATATAATTTCCAAAATTATGAGCAAGGAGAAAGAGGCTTAGTACATTAGTACAGCCACAAATATGGATTAAAAAAAATTCATAAAAGTTGTTATTATTTTTGCCTTGACATCAGTTATAGTCTCTCTGGGCCTTCATCAAAGTCATGAATATAACAACTAGTAACCCACTATAATGAGCAGCCTCTAGTTCCAAAATCAAGGGTCAAGGCCCAAAAGAGGTTTACACAACTTGGGTTTTAGGATGTGGTTGACTGCGTATCATTCAACCTTCTGTTTATTCATTTGAAAAAGAGCAAAGGCTGTAGCAATACAGCTGAATTTCCAAAGTTTTCTCTGGTTCTATTGTGTCCATTTAAACACAGGGACATGTTTTCCATTGTGGTCACTGTTGAGGTGAATGAGTGAAATCTTCAGTATTTTAGTGGAGTTTGGTTTAGTCGTTAGCCTGTGAAGATTGAATCAGAAGTAGTTGGGTACATAGTCAGCACAGGGAATGCAGCACCGGCTTGCAGCTTTCATTAATGGTGAAGCCACGACCTCCGGCCCTGGACTAATTCCTCTTAATTACTCAGCTCCTCTTGATTGTAAGCCAGTCTCCGTGATTCCTAGCACCTCTGATACTATTCTTCAGAACCTTGGAAGGATCAGGGATTGAGGGTTTCCGAAGGAAGTGACACATCTTGTTCCAAAAATAATTCGGGAGGTGTCTATGACACTGATACACATATATGGATGCCAACATGCACTTGACCTGAGTAGGGCTTTGGAAACAGTTTGATACCAGCTGAATCCTGTGACTGAGAATGATCAAGAAAATAGAGCAAGTTTTTGCAATGTCTAATAATGTTGTTTTTCTTCCCCACAATGTATTTACATGAGGATCACAGGACATGCACCTTATGAACTGTATGTGCACATGTAGATAGTGTGTAAACACACACACACACACCTATGTTTGGTTTAAAACAAGCTGTAAAACCAACCTTAACTGTGCATGCAAGAATACAGAGCTAACAATAAATGCACCAAACTGAATATGGTTTCACACAAACTGCACATTAATACACAAGTAATGGTCTGCCGGTCATTCATTCCTGAAGTTGATTTCACCTCTGCTGCCCTTGCTACTCTCTACACTACCTACAAGACTCAGACCACTTCTCTGAGTGAGCCATACTAAGAACAGCAGGTGGGTGAGAAGATACTCAGTATTTAAAGTAAGAGATACGTTACATTGACTGATGATGCAGAGTTGTGATGGTCCATCTTCACATGTAGCCTTCGTGCTGGCCCAGTAGGTGTCAGCCCTACATGCAGGGCTATCTGTACACCTACAGACTTAGTCCAATTCTTCACACCAAGTGTGGATCCTACAGAGCTGAGAGGACGTTTAACCTTTCACTGAGGGTCTCATGAAGTACTAACCGGTTACAGCAGTCCTGCATCGCTGTGTTAGTCCTGCTGCAGATGCATAGCCTGGGGCTCAGTAGTCTTGCGGCTGTTTGGAAAGTTCTCTCCCTCTTCTCTCCTCTCATGCCTTCTTTGTTGATTAATTTGTCAGCCGTGACCCCCCTTCCTCACTGTTACATCACAATGCCAGCTGGACAGTTCCACAGATTGATGGATAAGTGGAATGATGCAGCATGTAGTTGTCTGGCAAAAGCCAGTAAAATATCCCACCAAAGCTAGGAATGCAAAGAACACGCAGACTTACTCTCTCTCTCTCTTTCCCTCTGTCTTTGTGTGTGTGTGTCTCTCTCTCATTATTTCCTCTCTTTCCTCCTCTTTGTCCATATAAAAATAGCCCCACCTCTGTAAAGTCTATTAGCAGCCTAAGGTAAGCCTCTTAGGAGAGACTCTTGCTCTCTTGGAGCACGGGAAGCCAGTGACACTCAGTAAGACCACACAACAATCACACACTGATAAAACCAGGGCAGGATTTAAGACTGGATATATCAGAGATGAAAAGAGGATTGGGCAAGATAGAAAGGAGAGTATTGGTAGAAAGTAAAATCCACACACAGTATGTTTGACAACAATCTCCACAGGCGTAGATACTGCTGTGTTCAGCAGCGGTGCAAACTCATTATACTTTATGTGAAGGATCTAACTAGAAAAAAAATCTCATGTTACATCACATTCATATACATCCTGCATCCAGTGATTGTAAATTACATTTAGTCCTGACATTAAGATGCATCTCCAATAACCACATACAAATGACATTTCTCCTTTTGTCATCAATGCACACATCACTACACAAGCCGCCTTGTCTCCTTTTAAACATTACATTTCTTTGTTTCCCATCCATGAATATTAAACTTCTCTACAAACCAAAATGTTGACACTATGATCTGATCATAGTTGCCTGCAAGTTGTAACCTACTTGACTGGCCTGTGCTTGCTGGTTGGATGCATATCTGTAGCTGTTACACATACTGTACGTGCATGTGTAAACTCATTGCACTTTTATGTTACTTTCAGTGTAACCAAACGTGTCTCTGAGCAGATGGCAAGTTGTTGAGTAATTTACATCTGGGTTTTTATAACTTTCCTTTCCTTTTGCCCAGGGTCAGAGAGAGAGAGAGAGATGGGTAGAAGAAATGAATCAAAGGCAGGATGAGAGAGGATATACCGAGACATTTTCCAGCAGTAGTCTAGCTCTGGGAACACCCTCTGTTTTTCAGTCCATTATCTTAATGAGATAAATGAGATTAACCAGATTAATGCACTCTGTTTGTAAATCTGCCAACAGACTGCAGACTTATTTGTGTGTGTGGTGTCAGTGTGTGGGTCATTCTTCTCACACCTTCTCTTTCACCAGATCCCTTCAACTTAAATTACTTCACAGCTTCATCCTAAGGCATCCTAACCCTAACATTGTAATGTGAGGCCTCTTTTGGAAATTTGGGGCAGAACTTACAACTTAGCACATTTGCAACAACAACGACTTAGTTATTCATGCTAGTGATCTTGATTCTCCGCCAACTCTCAAAGTCCCAATCCATGTATTTGCCAGGATGGCAGAAGGTCATCCTCCTAACAGCTAATTCCACATAAGCAAGCACATGAACTGGCTGCAAGGTGACCTACCTCGATACGGCAGGGTGACCTAGGGGTTGAGTCCAAGACTGAGTCAAAAATGAGTTTAAGACCAAGCTTGAATTACAACTACAGATCAAGTATTTTTCTCTGTTAGCTATGTGTGATATAACCTCTTTCCAGTATGAAAGAGCAAAGTTGGTGACATGGAACAGAAAAGTGTTTGATGTTTTTCAGTCATCTGTCTCACACGCATCTGACCAAACAGTTACTTCCACACAGGCCACACAACAGGCTCACAGCCTGCAGTGTATTGTGATGCTTCAGGCCTATTTTCCTGTGTTTTACACATGTAACTATACTTATTGTGTATTGGGGGTGTCAGCTCACACTGGAGCTCCTGCTGCTGTGCTGCTCACCCTACCACTCCTGTGTACACAGAGTGAACACAGACCCTGACTGAAAGAGCACCAAAAAGAACCAGAACACAAAGAGCTGAACCACATCTCATGACCAGTGAATTAGGATTTAACCACACATTTAATGTTTTGAATCTCAGGACGAGCTCAAACATGCCAGAGCCGGCTGAGTCTACGAGTCTGCAGTATGGATGAACAATGTCTGCGAGATGGAGTGGGAAGTGGAGGACGTAGATCAGGTCTAACGACTGATGAGAATTAACAGCAGTATCGCTCTCACACAGAAAACAATATAAGTTCCTGTAGTTGGTGTTGAGGGGTCAGGAACAGGTACGTATAGGTGAAAACGTATGCAGGGTTGGAACTTTCCATGTTTACAAACGCCTTTAAGGACATATTGCTCAAAAGTATGCACTCTTATGTCGCCCCTCTCTAAATGTAGTCGGATTGGAAATGTTTTGTTCCAAGCACACCCCCAGCCCCAGCTTGTAGTAGCATTTGAAGTTCTATCAGTTCAGCTCTCCATCTGTCCATTATCTATACCCACTTACACTGTGCGAGTCTGTCCCAGCTCACACTGGTCCTGCTGCTTTAAAATGGGCCATGCATTTCTGAGTGTGCACATATGTGCATAATGTATGTGTTTAATTTTTGCCAGCCTAGTTTTTAGCCTTGAGACCTGTCAGTCAGTCAGCCACATCGCCCAGCCACCTACACAGCCAGCCAACCAGTCAGAGAGCTCGTCTTTTGAAGTGTGTGTCCTATCAACCCAGTTTCCTGTCTCTGTGGGTGTCACATGTTGTCAGACCAACAGCTGATCGGCATTCCCATCAGAGTCACTTCGCTACAGCACAGCCTGTTCCTCTTAGATGTCACCTTATAGCCTGTTCATTCACAAATTACAGCAAGTCATGTGCACAATAAGCAGCCTGTTCACATCTTGATGTGGTTAATTGTGAGCAGGTGAACTTGGCTGACCATCATTTACAAAGCACATTCTGTGAAACTATTCATTAGGATGTGTTAAGAGGAATCCCCAAAAGGACTATGGCTCTCAGTCTCACTTTTCCATTAAAGACCATCTATCTTGATGACAGCTCATAATCTGAAATATCAGATTCAGTGTCAGACTCATTCAAAGCTTAGCACACAGTTCACACACAATTTCAACATAAAAATGAATGGAGGGACACTGATAGTTTAGTTAGTAGAACATTTTATCTGTTTGTCTGCCCTGCTGTTCTCCACCTGCTCTCCTCCTGTGTCTCACCTTGGTAGTGAGGATACAGATGCAGTCCATCCTCACCAGTCCGACTGGCAAAGTTTCACCAAAACATCTTCCTGCTGCAACTTTCCCGCTCCACCACTCAGCCGCTTGTTGCTGTTGGGGACATCCTCCTGCCGTCTGTCTTTCTCTGTCTCCTCCTTCTCTTCTTTCATCCCTCAATCTCTCTCCCTCCTCCCTTTCTCATGTCCACTCCACCTGTCCTTTCACCCGAGCTGCTAGAGAGGACTTCTCCGCTAAAATAGAGGCCGCCTCGGAAACATGGCAGCTGTCCCGGTGCACCTCCGCCCGCCCTCTTGTCTTCCAGCTGCCGTCTTCGTTTTATGGCAGCTGGTAGCCACATTTCGACCTCAAACCACGCATGTCTCAGAATATGTATCCGCACTCTCGTAGAACACACTCGCCGCACACACACACACACAAAAAAAAAACGTGCAGAGACGGGCACAGAAACGCATGCACATGGATGCACGGGCAAACACACACGCAGACAGGCGTGTATACACAGACATAATCACACACACGAGTATGTATTCTACACACACACACACACACCACTCTCTGCTGTTTTATCAGGTCAGTCACTGTTTGGCAGGAGTGGGGTTTAGACTGAGTGAACAGTAACGGCGGTATAGCAATGGATGCTCTACTTTCAACTTTGACTGTGGGTATCAAGTTAGAGCTCCATATGCAGCCTGAAGCTCCACGGAGATGGGATTTCACTCACATCACTACAGTTGTTGTTCAACTGAAACCATTACAATATACTGTGCTATACTATACAAGAGAAAGAGAGGAGAAAGATTGGAAACCTGTGTGGGACAGCAAGGCCATGTCTTACACATGAACCGCACACAAACATACACAATATTTTACATTTGTGTCTGTTCCTGTCCTACTCTACTTGTGTCCAGCTCTACCCTCCCCTCGCCCTGCACTCATTGTTGATTCTCTCCCCTGATGCTCACTGCTGCCAACAGAAAGTTGTCAGTCTGTCTGCACTGGGCTGTGCGAGTGAACATCATTATTGGGTCTCAATTTCTCCTACAGAAAGTTAACACCTCCACAGTGTTTGTGCCACTCATCCATGCACTGCTTTCATGGCTTAACTTGATGATTTCCACACAGTCTTTTGGTTACAATCACTGCCAGTAATGGGCACAGGGGTGTGGTTACACTTTATTTACATGTTCACTTATATTAATTCAGACAAAAAGACTGAGTCAGACTCTGATATTTTCTATTAACTGTCACATCTACCTTTAAGTGTTCCAGTACAGCAATTGCTTTTTTGGTTTTAATAAACAGGATAAAATAGAACTAGACTTCAGGGTGGATTTGTTTGAATGAAGTGAAGAGTCTACTTTGCCTCTTAGCAGCCTTCTTATGGAGAGCTGTCACCATTCAACAGTTCAATGAGCAAGGCAACATGCTAAATGTGTTTGAACCCCAGTTTCAAGTTATTATTGGAATAATTTTTTACAGAAACACTGTGTTAGAATTCAAATTATCATCCAAGTCTGCAGCTCCCCTCATCTTTATGGAGCTTTATAGTTTCAGCCACAGACTGTGTATTAAGAGCTGTCCTGACTTTCAATTCAAAGATACTGAAGATTCACTCCAAATGATACAGTTGCTCCAGGACTGCTGGATAAAATAAGTTCTCCATATCAATGTGAAAGGTGATGTGAAGTCAATGTTGTGTTCACAACTTGTTTGTGCGGCCCACACAAGGCCAGAAGAACCAGTTACTGCGGGCTTAAGCAATAACTGAGTAATGTATCCAGAGCTAACACCAACTCCAACACAATACAAGCAGTGTTTGGCTGGGAGGACAAATGTTCACTGTGCCATAGCACAACTTCGGCATAAAGCAAAGCAAATCAATAACAGCACTATTTCCTGGGAAGTGGACTATCAGCAGCAGATCAAAGCCACACTGTGCACAGAGTGAATCTGGAGTCAAACTGCTCAAACCACACGAAACCATTCAATTTCTCTGTGAGCAAGATCAACGAGACAAAACCAGTTCCACGAGCCCACCTCTGAGCTCTCTCTGCTGACTGTACAGGACAATGAAATGTTGCTGAACTGAACTCATTCACATTGTCACATCATATGACCCAATGTAACCCAGTGGTCAAACAGCATAAATGATCTGTCCATCCAATTCTGCTCTCTGCAGCCACCAGCAGCCTTTTGGATGCACAGCTTCAAAAGGAGACAAGTTGTCAACAGTAAAATAAACATGCCAGCAAAATGAAATCTGAATGTGAAATATCTAAATATGATGAGAGACTCACGAGAAAAATAATTATTTCTCTTTCTCTTCCAAAATCGACTGTAACCTCAAAGTTGCCACCCAGTGACCGAGATCAGCCACTTTCTGATAGGAGGCAATCTGCACTTCACTCCGCGATTGGAGCAGGTTTCCTCAGGCACTTACACAAACCAAGCAGAGATGTCTTACCTTGTTGGGGGTCGATGGGCTTGCAGCTGGCCTGGGGCTGGCTGGACCGTGGCTGGGGCTAGGGGAGGTGACTTTTACTGGCCCGGGGCTGGTTGGGCTAAGAACAGATATCAGGGTTAGAGGGTGTCTGGAGGTGAACTCTTAAAACTGTCAGTTATCATACTCTCCACCTGAATTCCCTGAATGTGAGCTCCAGCAACAGCAACATCACTCTCTGTTTAAATGAGTTGTAGAAGAGCATTTAAAATACACAAAGTACCACAGGTGTAATAGATGAGCTAAAAACAATACACCTTAAAAATGTGGAGGGTCGATAATTCAGATGCTAAACAACCTAATAAAAATATGCAAATTATAAATAACTACAAAGACAACCAACTACAAATAAAATGTGCCCTTAGGTGTGAGAGGTTTTCCATTCAAGAGTCCAACGGCCTAAAGGAATGTACTTCTTTTAATCCGCTCAGATTTAAAGTTGTCTGAACCTCCTCCCACCCAGCAGCTCTCCTCACAGAGCAGCTCTGTGCAGCTCTCACAGAGGAGAGCTGCATCTAAAATTATTAGAGGTAGCCAGTAATTTTAGATGCAGCCTTAACTTATTTCTCTAATGCATTTGTTTCAGCTGTGATCAGACCACCGACCCAAATTGTGAAAGAAAAAGTCAGCACACTTCCTACAACAAGTGTAAAACTGGATCATAGTTTTCACAGAAATTCCTGAATTTCTGTCTGTAACAGCTGTAAAGTCTGGTTTGCTAATGAACCCTACTAACTATTGAAATGCGTGCTCAAGTTTCCAAAGGTTGCACTGAACTAAATAAATCGCTGGACATACCTAAGCCCTGGAGGACTTGTGGGGCTGAGGCCGCTGAAGGTGAATTTTCCCTGGTTGGGGCTAACTGGACTCGTGCTGGGAGTGACTTTGCCTAATCCTGGGTCCTTGCTGGTTGTGAGAGCTGTATAGATGCCTGCAGCGTCCGTGACTCTGTCAGGTCCTGGGCTGGTGCTAGGAGTGGTGCTGGTGGGGGCGAGCTTGTCTGGAGTGGTCGGCGACACAAAGCCCTGAATGGTGCTGGAGACGAGGGCTGAGACAGTCGCCAGGCTGAGGTCGGGAGTGGCAGGAGAGCTTTGTGGGTTGGTAGAGGTGGTGGAGCTTTCTGAGGAGGTGGTGGCAGTCAGATGAGGCTTTGCTCCATTCACTGATACTGCAGGAGGAGTTTTTATGGGAGTTTCTGCATCGTTCACGGTGGCGGCAGAGGGAGAAGAGGGTTTAGAAGTCTCCTCCGCTGTGGATTTAGAGGCTCCAGACTGGACAGGAGGAAGAGGAGCACGGTACTTGACTTTGGCTGGCTGCGACTGAGGTGTACTGGACTGTGTTGTTGGAGAAGATGGCTTTTTCGGGGGTGTTCCAGATGGGATTGGAGGCGCAGGGGATTTGATTGACCTGGGTTTGGGGGCTAGGGGTTTTGGCTGAGGTGTTCCTGGCTGAGAAGCCAGCGGGCTCACAGGGCCAGGGGAGGCCTGTGGCTGGGCCGGGAGTTGTTCTGGCGAGTTACAGGTGGCAGGGAGGTCCCCAGGGCCGTCTATCTGGTCCACAGAACACTTGCTGTCTGCGAGGATGGTCAACTCATAGTACTCCTGGATATCTGGAGGTACAAACAGACAGAGTGGAGCCATGATGAATGACTGAAGGGTCCAATGGATTAAAAAATCAAGTTATTATAAAATGAATGCATGACTGTATAAATGATAGACTGACCAATCAATAAACAAATTCTGAATGAATGAATATCAGTGGGGATCTGTTATCTCCAAACGATGTAGAGCTTTAGAGCTGAAATGATTGTTCAATAACCAGAAAAGTAATCACTAACCATTCTGACGATCAATTAATTTTGGGTCATTAGTTAATCAAAACTCAAAACACCCTCTACAACGTGACGATGTGCACGATGTGTTTGTTTCATATCATTGTAAATTCATTATGTGAATCATCTTTTTTAAGTCGGTCAGACAAAACATGACATTTTATCTATTTTATTTTACAGACTGAAAAATTTATCTATCAACTGATTGATCAAAAAAATAATAATTGGTAGATCAACACTGAAAATAATTGTAATTATTAATTGCAGCCCTAAAAACCAAATATAAAAGAAAAGCTTAATAACTACTATTTTATTATTATTATTATTATTCTTTGGTTCAGATGAAAACAGCATGAAGCCAGTAACAGTGACATTCTTCTGAGATCATGAAACCAAATAAAACAGAGCTGATACACTTGTGACCTCTAGTGGCAGCAGGAGGATATTTCCACCATAGTCATGTAGAACAGCTGCTCCTGAAGTATCCTGGGTTCCTCATTTACAGGAGCGATGAATAGTTCATCCCTCCATCATTTCCTTTTTCAGACGTAAGCACACCGACTGTTACAATCAGAGGTTTCACTTCCCCCTCTCCACAACTGACAGGCAGTTCCACACTAAATCATACACATGGTGGTGAGCTCAGGCTGCCAACTCTGACCAGTTTGTTGGTCATGTCATAAAAGAGAGAATGAAGAGGAAGAAAAGGGCGTAGTATATGTTGGAAGAGGACAAGGAATACAGCTGGGGGAGGATGTGTAAAAGTGAAGAGTGCACAGAGAATTTAAAAATATAATATATGCAAAAATGACAAAACAGGCCTCAAAGATTAGAAATTAAAAAGTACAGTAACACACAGTCAAATCCATGGCCACAGAGAATATTCAAACAACATGCTACAGTAGATGAAGTCCTGTTGGTGAGGTTTAAAGACTTCAACACAAACGCAGTCAATGATCAATAGAAGAAATAATTACTAAAGAAACACAGCACTGTGCCAAGACACAACTTTGACACCAGAAACAGCTCAGTTAAAGGTCAAAGTTGCATTCAAACAGGAAGTCAGTGTCATGTTTAGTGAAAAGCACGCGCGCACACACACACACACACACACACACACGTGTTACTGTAACAGCCACAGGTGTGGGCGTGGCACAGACAGGTGGGACCAGAGACTAAGAACCAGTTTGTTGTCTTGCACATAATTACACAGACACATGTGGCCTGTGTTTCAAAAAGGAAACAGTTCATTATCACCAAAACTAAGTAGTTACACACAGATTTTGAACTATTAGGAGAACTTACTACACATACTGTAAATGTGTGCCTATCTTCTACAAAGGGCCCTGTGTTTTCTGTGTTTTCTGTGACAGACCACGTCACGCCTGCATCTGTGTGTTCTGACCTCCATTTGCTGGTGAACAGTCATGTGATAGGCCAGCTCAAACGTCTTGTAGACACCATGAGAGCTCGTTCCTGTCTTCAAGCCTTATATACAATCCCAAGCACACACCGCATCCTCCCGACTGACACATTTCACCGCTACAAGACATGACACGAAATGCAAAATGCCACACAGACAAAACCTGGCTGCAGCAAAGCAACACTGAGCTTCACAGGAACCAGGCTAAAGGGTGAGTTCACCCAAATCATAAAAAAAACTGTGGCATCTTCTCATGCAGTGAGTTTCTGTTTAGTTTTGCAGGGTTTTGGTCTAATGTAAAAAACAACTAAAACAGCCCATGAACAATCTACCAACAATGATATAATCAAGAAAAGGTGTGTGTGTGTGTGGTTTGGGTGATATGAAGCTTTAATCTTCTTCTTTCATTTTTAAGGAGCCATCCTTCATTTCCATCCACACAATCAACACCACACCAAAAGAACCCATTCACCTCCAGATGTCAAATCCAAGTTTAAGAAAAACGGAATAACGGGAAGATCAACAGGCTTCACAGCTCAAAAACACAGCAGGGCTTCAGCATCACATTATAATACCAGGTTTCCACGGCTGAGTGTATCAGACAGACAAACGGACACTCTCACCAAGCAGAGCGCTGAAGAGCTGACTTTGGAAGACATTGATGACTCTGTCCAGAGACTGCTGTAGCTGGTGGTCCTCCTCCACGTGGCCCTCTTTGGTCCGACTCTGGTTCTGCTGCCTCTGATCTAATTTGGCGCGGTACTGCTGGAGCAGCTCCAGGGCTCGCTGAGCATCTAAACACAACATGTACAAATAAGTACGACGTTCGTAATGACGGAGAAGGAAAGACACAATTCTCCAGGTAGAGCGAGGAGAGTAGGTAGTGTACATTAAAAGCCTTTACTTAAGTGGGATTATTATGGTTTATAACTGTGACTGGTTCAGATCTCGCAGGGTCTTCATTAGGGTGAAGTTAATAAAAGACACCTGGCTGTGAGTGAGAGCGGACACAGGTGTTAGGAGTCTGTGGCTTTCAGTATATTTCATCTCCTTGCTTAGAAGAATGTTTTCTTTTCCTTTTCTGTCTCAACCAGTGCCTGCAATAATAAAGCCATTTTTATGTAATAAGTAAACCATAGGTCTTTGTGGTAAATGCTGAATATTCAGTCAGTTCATGGTACTACTGCATTTGCCTGCACTTTATGGACAAGTAACCACTATAATATTTTATAACCATGTGTTTGAGTTGCTCTGGTGCAGAAGGGCAATGTGGGCAAAGGAGTTTATGGTGCAAAGGAAGGGTGCAACTGCATTCCAGGCTCCATGGCCCTCTGAACAGCTGACTAAAGCCAACTCAGACGAGGTGTGTCAGCCCTCAGCCTTTGCACAAGCCGCAGGTCAGGCCAAACGCCAGTCAAATCTGTGGTCATTTCATTCACCTTAACGTATCTTTAACCATGAATGAATCATTTGCACCAATCTTTTCGATACTGCATGCAATAAATGAAATGAACGCTAAAGCTGAATTCCGTCAATATGCATGCATGTCAATGGAGACCAGCTGGCTGAAAATTAAAAAAAAGTAGATTAAAAATTAAAAAGTAAAAAAGAAAAGTGCTACTTTGAGGATAACTTGTGCGCCGAATTTACCACAGGGTCTGAATGATTAGTAAAAACTCTTAAGTTATGATCTACATGCTGTGTGTGCACACCGATAAACAATCAAACGTTAAATTGTTTTATTGTTTTACGGAAGTTTCGCGATCCAACGTTTACTCGGCTAAAGAGAAGCGCTTCGCAGAGCAACAACGAAGCTGTCAGAGGTTCACACACACGTCCTCCAGTAACAGAACTAAATATACGTGTGTGTGTGCTGCTGATGGGAAAAGGCACAGAAAACAACAACTTTTATTTACCTTTCTGTCGCACAGGCATAGCGACACGACCAGTCCTCCTCCCCGGGGCGTGTGTCGCTGTGACGGGCCGCCTGTACAGATGTGTGCGTCTGTCCCGGGACAGCCCGCCTCCAAACTGGGACACGGCACTGGCACCGCGGCCGGCCGGCCAATCAGCTGTCCTTCCGGCGTGAAAACAAACTTTCTGAAAGGTCTGAGAGTCCGAGCGAACCCCGGACACTCACACACACACACACACACACACACACACTCACTCTCTCTCTCTCTCTCTCTGGTAAAACTAGTTCTCCATTCCTTCATTCAGGTGACTTGACTCAAAACACCGTCCGACCGGTTCTCAGGCGGTCCTCGGGATGAATGCACACACACACACACACGCACACGCACACGCACGCACACGCACACGCACACGCACACGCTTTCTCCTGCAGACCCCAGTGGAGCAGGCCTGTTTGAGAGGCTCTGTATAAGCAGCTTGTGTATGTCGGCGGTATTGTCATGTTAAACAGGTGCAGTGTGCAGAGGATGAGAGCTGGTCTATCAGGGTCTGCACCGGCTCTGCATCTGCTCCACTCAGCTCAGTATAGATCTGGGTTTACATACACTGATTAGACTCCCACAGGTAAATCCATGCAGCCTGTCAATCACACAGTGGTTTGTTGAGTTGTATTGAACCATAAAGATATGAAGCAAGAATTTAAAAAAATAATAAATAAAGGTACTTTGCAGTGTGTAGGGTTGCTGTCTGTTTATGGTGCCCACATGCATGTACACACACACACACACACAGACATGAGGACACTAACAGTACAGGTGTAATCCCACCGGCAGCTGAGGGAAGTTCCTCGTCCTGGTGGGAAACAGGTGTGTGGTGTTTGAGTGGATTAAAGCTGCAGTTTTAAAGGCTCGCCTCCAGCACTGAGCCTGGATCAAGCACCAGGGCCTAGTTCACACAAAAAGAAAACCAACTGTCTCCAGTGTGTCCACTTATTCAAGGTTATAGTTATTTTATCAATAAAATACGCACTATTTCCTATGTGAGTGAGCTTTGTATGGGAGACTGGGGGAGTTGACACCATAATGACAGAACCTGACAATACTGTGTCATTCCTTTCCAGCGACGTGTGCTGCTCATAGCTGCTTCAAATAGTTTCAAACTATAATATTTAACTTATAAAACTGACTTGAGACCTTGTAAAATAACTGCAGATAACTGTTCAGCGCATGACTAAAGAAAGAGTGGCTATTAAACGTTAGCTTGCCAACAGGGACCAATACACCAAACCGCTGAGCTGTTCCTTTCAAGGACAGTGCTAGTGTTTTGTAAATTATCGTTCTTTTCGTCACGGTCGGATGAGAAGATGCTATCAATTCCTTCTTTGTGGATTCAGATCAGAGGCCCAGGACATAGTTAACCTCGCTTATCTCAAACAGAAAGAAAACAAACACGACTTTAAACAACTGTCACCACTACATCCAGGCTTCACCTGGATATGGTGTGAAACTGGCAACTTCACCATTCAGTGCATGCAGTTACACCCAGCCCGGCTAATGTGTGTGAAGACATATCTCAAACTATAAGCTGACTTATCCTGCAAAGTCTCATTTTCAATCTTAATAACACAGAGTTAGTTTTTCTCTTTGATGATGTGTCCATCTCCTTTCAGTACTTGTGCTAAGCTAGGCTAATTGCATCCCAGAATTATCTACACACTGGTTGAACAGAGAGGAAACTGATATTGATCTTTTCATCCAACTCTAGGAAAAAAGGAAACAGTGGATTTCCCTAAGCGCTGGAGTTGACCTTTTATATATTCTGCCACACCGAGACGTTTATTGTAAAGTTTATAAGACTTAGTTTATTTTCAGGATTAGGATAGATCCACTGCACAGACGCCAACGCCTGTCGGAGTGAAAAGAAAAAGGCAAAATTACAAAACCAAAGCTGCTGCCTCACACACGTCAGTCCTGCATGTTGGACACAATACACAGTATGTCTCAGCCCCCCCCCCCTGCACAGTGGATCAGTTGTAGGGACACTTCATCTGCATATACGTACACACTCACCACACACATATGCAGGCAGCAGCTGAATGCAGGTCAGGGACTCAGTCTCTGGTATTGTTATTGATCAGGTCACAAGAGCTTATTGACTGCTTTGGTGAGTGCACAAAAACTCTCACTCTGTATCTCTTACATGCACAAACACACACACACACACTAATGTATTAGTCAGTGTGGGGGGAAATTTATGCATGATTGTGTAAGTGGGCTGGTCGGTCAGCACACAGAAGTATCATTTTGTCCAAACCAGTGTGTAAAAGACTGAGTAAAGAGGGAAGAGAACAAAAGGACATCATTCTGCTTCCGTCAATGCGAGTGTGAGTGTGAGTGTGTGAGTGTGTGTGTGTGTGTGTGTGCTATTACCCTCCATTGTTAATTGTCGGCCTGGACCACAGTAAGCAGAGTTGTTCTACAGAGGGAGCTGATGCCAGGAGAACAGCGGGGAATGGTACAAGACAGACAGGGATGACAGCTTAGCCAATGATACCTATATTATTATGATCCAGTTCGCATCTTATTATACAGTATAACACAATGTAGTATATAGATGTGGCGTATAATTAAAAGGAGAGGAGGACAGAGGAAGCATTAGTAAAACATACTCAAAGTGCACATTGTACTATTAAAAAGAGTCAGAGACAGGATTGTGTCAAAGCACAGATCTGTGGGTGAAAAGTGTTTTGTTGCATTGAATGTTCTCAGGAGCAGAGTGTCCTCCATGATTCTTGGTGTGTGGAGATGGGAGAAACCAGAAGGACTTCACTGATCTGGTCAGACAGAGGCCTGTCCTCAGTCAAAGACACATGACAGCTGCTTGGAGTTCACAAAAAAAAAAAGTCTCTCAGACTGGGAGAAACAAGATAGATTCTCTGGTCTGATGAAACCAAGATTGAACTGCCTGGCCTCATTTCTAAGTGCGATGTCTAGAGGAAACCAGGCACCACTTATCACCTGCCCGATACCATCCCAAAGGTGAAGCATGGCGGTGGGGGGTGCTGGCATCGTGCTGTGGGAGTGTTTTTCCACAGCAGGAATGAAGACACTGGTCAGGGTTGAGGGAAAGCTTACCTGAGCAAAGTACAGAGATATCAGTAACGAAAACCTGGTCCAGAGCACTTAAGACCCTGGGTCAAAAGTTCACAGTCCGTCCACTGACAGCCCACACTGAGCCTGACAGAGCCTCCGAGGATCTGCAGAGGGGCACGGCAGGAAATCCCCAGATCCAGGTGTGAAAAGCTTGTTGCGTCACACCCAAGAACACGTTGGGCTGAAATCGTTGCCAAAGGTGCTTCAACTAAGTACTGAGTGAAGGGTCTGAATACTTATGTCAGTGTGATTTTTCCTTTTCAATAAATTAGCAATTTATTGAAATTAAATTCCTTAAATTCTGCTTTTGCTTTGTCATTATGGGATATTGCATTTCTGAATGCGCTGTATGCTGTAGATACACCAATATACCATAAAACCAACATGATTTTAAAGACAAACGCACAACAAAGACCAGAAGTGACACACTTACAAAAGTATTCACACTGTTCAATGAAACAAATGGTGCCACTGAAATAAAAGACTGACTCCTCTATATTTTAGACATACTGCATGAAGAACGCACATGGGGCAAAGTTGGGATGAATTTTATTAATTGGCCATAAAACTGACTAATCATTAAAATTTCCTGTCAATAATGGATAATGAGGTTGTGAATAAATCACATTCTGGTGTCAACAAGTTCAGAAGTGAGGAAACACTGCACATCTCTTTCATTATGCTAAACTTTCCATATGGAGATTATAACTGGTGCAGGACTTTACACACACATGAACAAGCTCCGCTTCAATTTCCAGCAAAAGTCCTAATCAATAATTGATCAATAAAAAAACAGATCCATTTTTACACATGATACTCACCACAATGGATCAAACCTTTTCTTTGAGCTAGTGAATGATACAAGCACTGACATGGTGATCGACCTTAATAAAAGAGAAAAACCTCTGTGAGGCAGCTTGACAAACTCAGCTGTCCCTCTGTGATCCACGGCTCGGATAAGTGTCGGGAAGAGATGAGATGGATGGATAGAGAGGGATGAGGAAGAATCAGTCTGTTAGACTAATGGACAGAGACAAAGGGGCATCTGCTGAGATGACGGGAGGCTCTGCTGAGTTTAATCCACAGAGAAGCAGAGGAAACTGAAATCTCCCACAGACCTGCTGAGGTGAGCCTCATCCTTTCCTCTTTCCTTTCCTCATCACTCGCTTCCTTTCATTTTCTCCGCCTCCCTTCTTTATCCATTCTACTTCGTCCTTGTTTATTCATTTTATCTCTTTGCTCTTATTTACTTTGCTTCACCGCTTTCTTCCATCAACCTCTGTTTTCTCCCTTCACTCCTTTTCTTCCTCTTTTATTTTCCGTACTTGTTTTGGCCGCTGTTTTCTCTTATTTGCATGATTGCTTTCATCACTCTCGTACATTCTCCTCTCCACTTCTTTACTTCATAACTTTCTTTCTTCATCACTTCACCCTTTCTTCTCTCTCCTTACATGTTTCTTTATTTCTACTTCAATTAAGGCACAGGTACAGAGGAGAAGAGAGAGAGAGATCACCCTCCTCTTTCCATCCAAACACACAGCTCAGTGCATTAGAAGAAACCCAGATTACCAATAGTGACATTTTTATTATTTGTACAATAGAGACTTTAGTACATTATTCAAAACACTTCTTATATACTGAAAAAATGGTACGTCCCAAAGCCCAAAATGGCTCCAGTATAATCGCTGCACAGCATTTTTTCAATTTTATACATATATTATTTTTTGTAAAAACTGTATCTTAAATAGTATGTACAGATAGCGTCTGCAAAATGCATTCTAAACACATGATATATATTATATATACTTCGGCAATTACATTTCTCCGCATTAATACTCAAACTTAAAACTGGAAGGATTTCAACTTGCATGTGCAAATAAATAAAGAAATAAATAGTTCTGTTAAATCATCACTAAAATTTGTCCAACTTATAACTCGACAGCGGTTCTCTCTTCGGAGGTCAAAGTACTTTTTGTCACACAACAGAAGAAGCAGCATTCAAGTTGGGTAGGTGTAGGTACTGCAGAAAGCATGAGTACATTCACAATCAATATGAGTCATTTTAAATTGGATTTCATTCACAGCTATGTACAGTGACACCGTCCTCAGCATTTGTTCAGCTCTTATGTAGTTTAAACACATAGAAAATGACTGTTTTTATAGTCATATACATATATATATAATATATATTTGTATAACACAAATTCACAATTACAGTAGAAATACATTTTATACAGTTTTGGATAGTACATGTGTAGGTCTCCAAGTCATACTGTGCGTACTTCCATCCATAACTTTGTTATAAGTGTCATTAGAAAATATCACAATTTTTGAGCAAAGCTAAGGTATATCAATATATTTAGAAAGAATTACCTGAAACATGTAGTAAAAAATAATTATATTATCAAACCTTTTTCTCTGTTCTCATCACAATATCTTTGATATTTCAAACTCTAAATAGGGTTGGGTGGGTGTGCCATTTTGTGTCTCTTATGTTGAATTCTTTAAATTCTGATGCTTATTAGGAGAGCTGACACAAAATGGGCACAGGATGACACTGTCATGTCAAGGAAAAGCAAAGGACAGCGAAGGATGTTGTTTTGCTCTGAATGAAACATCAGATGTTACACAGAACAGAACAAAGCTCACTGTCACGAAAACATCTTCGGGACATGTGTTGCATTTACACACAGACAGAAAATGAGCCTCTTCACTCTTTTTCTGTGGTTATTTCTGTCTTGGCAATACAATTTTCTGAAGTGTGACAGCGAAGGCTGGATTTTATCACATTGCCATGGCTCCAACTTTGGCCAGAAACTTCTCTTGTGGCACAAGTTTCTACATCTGGATTAGAGTCTGGAGTCTGGATTACTTCTTCCTGCTCTATTTAATGTCTTGTTTCAAATTCTGAATGTTCATTATCAAAAACTGGCAGATCTAGATTCCTCTGCACACATAGTCAATTAGTATGTCCTCAGGTTACAAAAGTTACACAGAAATTTCAAGAGTAGCCAAAATCCTTTGTGACACAGATCAGATCTTTCCTTGATTGTCTAAAAAGGGAAAATCTGATTCAATGCAGATTCACCCATAAAGACACTAATATGTGTTTTATCTTATTGAGTCTTGTCTCTGTTGCTGCCTTCTCCAGGGACGCCAGAGGTCAGCAGAGTCCATGTTTGCTGACACTTGGATTTGAAGCCAAGCCAACATTTAAAAACCAGTTTCCCCACTAACTACCTGTATTCACGCTGCTCCTCTCATGGTGTGCAGATCAGATCTGGGCCACATGGAGGTAAAGCTCTGATGTTTTGTGCCTGTGTAAATACAACTTGGGGGGGGGCAGAGGGTCCATATGGCACCAACTTCAGAACATCAGTCTCACTGAAACTCAGTGGTATAGTACATTGAGAGTGTAAAACTCTAGAAGCCAACATAAAATAGCTGGCTGACAGTGACCAATGGTATGAGAGCATGCTGTGACTTTATCATACAACTCAAACAGCAAGAAAGTGACGTGACATTGCTGTAACAGTACCAGGAAACAGGACCTCAAAATATGGCACAGACATCATGAATAATGCAACAGTGTGTTTGTGTGTGAGTGGGTTTATAATAGTGAGTGAATTTCTTAAATCAGACCGGAACAGACAGGGCTTCACTATGCAATAGTGCACAAATCACACCGTTGGATATGTGCTGTGTGTGGGAACGTGAGTGTGTTTGCCTGTTGGTTCATGTGCATGGCAGTGTGTGTGTGTGTAAACATTAGCGTGACTAGCTCGATAGATGGCACTGCAGGACAAGTCAGGCTCTGCTGAAAAGCTCAATGGGCCGAGCCTCAGAAATATTGCTTTAGCTCTTTTCAGCACAGCTGTGCAAGCAACAGTTTAAAAAACAAAAAAAAAAACAAGTAGCAGTAATGGACTATGAAAAGTGTTTTCTATACAGAAATAAATCAGTGGTATACTTTAGAAAATCGTCCATTTGGAGAAATTATCCCTGTATGTTCATAAGAGAGAATTCAGAATGTGGTTTATCAACAATAATTATATTTATCATAAACTTTTAGAGCTGTCTGTCCAGGCCCCAAAGAGAGTGCAGCTCCACAAAGCTGCAGCTCTATATATATGTACACAAGGCAGAAAGTCTTAAGTTTTCAATTTCTGTACATTGGAGGCAATAATACCTGCAGAACAGAACAGAAGACAGAAACACAAGAATAAAAGAATAAAACACAGGACATTAAGAGAAAGAGAAGAACAGAAAACATGAGACAAAAGAAGAAAAAAGAGAAAAAAAAAAACAAACAAAAAAAAACAGAACCAAAGAACAAAAAAGACCATGGAAAGTGAACCATGTGCTACACAAAACCAATCATTTAAATTCCACCATGGACTGCAAAATAAAAAGCAGTGGAGAAAAGCAAAAATACCCCAAAACTCTAACTATCCAACAAAAAAAAACTACTCAGACTGACCAATCAGATGACTGCCTAATTAACAAACCAACCACAAAATCCAAACTGCAGCAGCCCTGTAGGGACTCAAAGTTTAGAGTCCTCTTGTGGTCCATCCAGCCGTCGATCAGGTCCCTGACCGTCGGTGGACAGAAGAGCCGATATGTTTCCTATGGTACATTTGGCACTAGTATTTGCCTTTGGTCCAGCAATAGGCAAATAAATGTCTGTGTGTTCCCCTAAAAAGGTAAAAAAGGCGGCTCATTTTTCAGTTCCACGAGCCTCCAGCGGAGGACAGGTGGGGTGGCGTGGGATGGCGATGAGCAGAGAAAAAGAAGCGTTGTTGTGTTTGTTTGTTTGTTTGTTATAAAACTATTTCTAGCGCATGCTGCTGTCCCTCAGAACCACCAAGTCCACCGTCCGCTGGAAACTCTTCAGCAGAGAGACGGCTGTCTCATGCTCCATGTGTAAAAAACTATGTCCGTTAGCCTGCAAGGCAAACACGCAGCACAGTCAAAAGCATGTGTGTGTGTGCATGTATGTATAGAGGTATGTGTGCTGCAGTATTTCCATACATATGTCTATGTGTGGGTGTGTTTTGTGGAGGGATGGAGGGTCACTGCCATCATTATCTCAGTAACACATCACTGTTGGGGAAAAGAGAGAGAAGAGGAGGAGCTACACAGTCATGCTGTAGAGAGAGAAGGGGTAAAGACAAAAAAGGGCTTTTAGATGAGTTCATCCAGCTAAACTGTACATCTGTGGAGAGAAGATGAAGGGGGAGGAGAGAGGGGAGGAAAACATGAAAGGAATGAGAGATGGAGGGGGGAGTACATCTGCTATGGTGAAGCACTGGCATCTCATAAGCTGACCTCAGAGTACAATCACTTCCTTTTGGGTTTAATTCTAGCACTACTCTGAATAAATATCACTAAAACACAAGTAGCACAGTCAATGGAGGGGATTTTTACTTTTTCTGTTTAGTTTTTATTCATTTCATCTGACTGGTTTACATTGGAGGTGAGAATCCTCCAATAGCCACTTTATTGTTGTCCCCAGGAAAGTAATATCCCCTCAGGCTGACAATACATGATTTCTGCATCAACACCATGATGTACTGTTGTTTACTTATAACATAATCCAATTTGTTCACAATTTAAATTCACAAACATCCAGTAATCTGACAAATCACATGCTTTAATTCAGGCCTGATGCAGACTGCAGTATTTAGCAACTTGTTTTCCATCGTTCGAGCTAAAATCTTATCCTCAGTTTCTGTTTGTAAAAAACAATGACACAGTGGCACATGTGTGTAGCTGAAAATCAATTTTGATCAGAAACATTTCTAACTGAACTGAACTGAACTGAACTATCAATGATGCAGCCTTGATAAGAGATGGGTGAATTTTACTGGAGCTGGGTGAATATTTAGTTGGTTTTTTTTGTGTGTGTTACTGCCACCACATACCCAGGGCAATAATAACAAGCACAGTATTATTATTATTATTATTATTAGTTAGCCTAATTTAACTTCTGCCCTGATGTCTTATGAAACATCATCCCTTCACCTCATGAGGTATTTTCTTTTTTAGGCTGATTAAATAAACCTGTAAATCTATGACTCAGAAGTTGTTACCTCAAGCCTTTTTCGTGGTCACTAATTGATGATGAATGAGAGAGAGGATGGGTGGTGGTGGGGGGGTCATGCCAGATTTCTGAACCAACAAGTACACACACGGAGGCAGAATATACAGGCAGGAAAATGTTGAAGTCTACCATAAACATGAAGTCTTCATGGAGCAGCTAATCAGTGAGTAGCTGGTGTAGAAAATAGTCCAGCTAACTGTGCCAGGTGAAGTGCACGGCGACCTCTTTTGTCCTGCTTAATGCTCTGCCTCCATGTTTATACGAAGCTGGAGGGATGGAGAGAGGGCAGGATGTGGCTCTTTCTGGCCCATTTGATGACGAGTGAGAGGGCGTTACCTGCAGTATCTTGTCTCCAGGCTGCAGGGCGGAGGCGGCGGGCCCGTCATGCTGTACCCTAGTAACAAAGATACCCTATAAGTCAAAATGATACACCGTTAGGACAACACAGGGACACGATGGTTTAGAATCTTTGCCTTTCTCATTCTCATCTCAATCTCTACCCCCACCCCCCCCAAAATAATCACATTTCTGCCAAAAATATGCAGTTAGCTCACCAATACATTGTCTTTGTTGTAAATTTGGAGAGGCATGCATATACTGCAAATATACTGTTGACAATAAACCTGCTAGGAGTTCATAATGACATAATTTTAGCCATTTAAGGTCATAGAGTTTGGTTGATGTTAGCATCTTAAAATTTAAAGAAGCTGAGCAATATGTTCCCCTCAAAAAGACATGTTAAAATGGTTTATCTGCTATTTGTACAGATAAGGTCTTAGTACAGAATAGACACGAGGTTAGAGAGAGAGAAAAATAGATATACAGTATATATTTATAAAGAATAGGGGAAGAAGAATAGGTGTGGGACAGGGTCTGACTAGGGGAAAGAAGTAGGCAGCAGGGAGGGCAGAAGAAATTTCATCCCCCATATTTTCCCTCAATAACCCAAGGCAGAGATTGTAAAAACACCAACATCTTTTCACCGGCAGTTGAAAGATGTTTTTGAACGGACAAAGTGTGAGACAATGCAGCTGTATCGACTCGACATGTTTCAACAGGCTGTGCACGTGTTGAACACACACTAGTGAGCTAAACAGAGATACGATGTAGTAGTGAGAGTGCAGCAGCACCTACACACTACAGTCCATGAGTGAGTACAGGAACAAACACACATATTGCATGTTGAAGAAGTGCATGTGTTAGAAGTGTTAGTTGAATTATTGTTTACAGTGACACTGAGCTTTTATACAGTGAGCCTCATATATGTAAACATCATTTTGGTAATGTGGCTATGAAATTGTTTCATTTTGTATGTAAATTGGTGGACAAATGCGATTTATGCCGACACACAACAAACGTACTTATTTATTTTAGTGCTTAACTTTATGTCCATTCACATCCGGATTCTGAGAAAGTGGACTTTAAGACTTCCCTGTCACAGCACATATGGGGCTCACTGTAAATTACAAATGTGTTGGTTAGCAGCTAAGCATTAGTCACAACAACCAAACATTTACAGACTATAAAACAGTTGCACACAAAGCTGCAGGTTCCTGCAAAAACCTTGTATTTACCAAACATTTGGAAAATTTGATCAATTTTTCCTCCTGTTAACTTTTTTCACCCAAGTGAAGACAATATTAGTTTATGAGTTACATAAAAAGGACAATACTGAGGATGAGGTTTTTGCAGCTCAGACACACATTTCTCCAGCAGCTCAGTGTGTGAAGACAGCACGTTTAGCAACACCAGGGACACCAGAAAACTGGATTTTCAAATGTTCATGATCAAGATTTGACTAAAAATCCATGTTCTGGTCCTGGAAACCCTGTGTTCTGTTCCTAAACAGAGCCTGAGAAGTGAAACCCAGGATTCGAGTCTCCACTCGGTTTCTGACCCCGTGGCTCAGTGTGCCACAGCTCGTCTTTTAAGTGAGACTTAGGAGATCTGTGCCATTTCTCTTGTAGCACCCTGATAATGACTTCTGGAAGGGTTTACAAAGGATCATCAAGATATCCTACAAGGACCTAAACTTTGAAACTGGTCAGGCACAAAGTGGTACAGAAACTCTGTTCTGAGAAATTTGTTTTGGAAAACTTCAATTGATCTGACTCAGTTTTTCCAGAGGATAATTCTGTTCAGATCTTGAAAGGAGGATGATTAAGCCAAAATCCTTTGTTGTTTAAAATAAAAACACATTTATGCCCAAGGATGTTCTAAGATACAGCTGATGTAAAACCAATACACACACGAATGTGCGCTTTTTGTGGCCAAATATTCATGTTGTGTTTTAAAAGACAGAGATCAGGGAATTTAGAGACAAATCTAGAACAAGACGATGCTCCTTTTTTTACTCAAAAACGCTTTAACTGAAAAGGCCAAGAAAACACAAGGAGAGATCTTTTGTTTGAATATGAGTGCTCACGGCAGGATTTCTAATGAAGACACTTTCAAAGCCAATTTGCAGATGATACTCCTCCAACAGAATAACAGTAATAATAATAAAGTGTTTCACAAACGTAAACATCAATGATTTTCTGGGTAACAACTATTTTCCTCTAGCTCAGATAAATCATTGGACAGGTGCAAGCAACAAGCTGCCCACAAGGGGGAGCCACAGTCTTATGGATCAGCCGTGACTGTAGTAGACTCTAGAGATCACAACCACAGATGTATAATTTATCAGTCAAGCTGTTTTGATACACGGTCATTTTTAACTATTTAAACTCTAGATCACCGAAGTCGCCCTTAATTGCATAAAAGAAAATGTAAACAATATATGTCGTCTTTAATCTGTCTGATCACCACTGATAAAACATGAAAGCAACCTTCGGCTGCTTCAGTGAGCTGTGTGGATGGAAGTTACAAGAGAAGAACTGAGTAGAAACAAGGTAATTAAAAGGAAATTTGGTGTAAGACAGATAACAGCTGATTTTTGTTTGTTTGTTTGTGTCTTGATAACTTAGTCAGATGTCAAATATCCACCTGCGTGAACTTGTGGTATGGGAGGGGGTCTGAAGTCAGCAAAGCAGCAAACAGTTCATATCACACCTCATATAGGACATCTAAATCCACATTTCACTTTAGAACATTTATATTTGAACCATACGTACTCCAATGACTCGGTGAAAAGAAAAAAAATCAACATTTTACTGACGTTAACTGACATCACTGCAGATCCCAGATCAGCAGGTGACTGACAATCGCTGTTTGTTATTCACTGAGATTTTAGGAAGCTACAGTTTGAAAGTGAGGGGGGATATTTTACACCACAGTGAAATATTGCAACAGATTTCTAAATCTAGACTCTCACACAGTTTATACCCTGCAAACATACTGTATGTAAGATGTAATTATCTGACAAACTATTCAGCAGAATCACTTGAGAATCTGCTCATCCGCATTGACTCCATTTGCCTCCTGTGTAACATGGCATTAATAATGGACAAACTGCAGCTGGTGGGAGCTTTATGGATACACGAAGAGATGGTAATGATTTAATAACCGTATGAGTCAGCAACTGAGTCACTAGTTGTCTTCTCGAAATTAAAGTTAAATGATGAATTGACAGTTTCTAGACTGACGCTTCACACCCACGACTTAAATGAATTCACCGTTTGTCACATGGGCTGTACGGAGGCTGAATGTTTGAAGAACTCCTCTTGTAGGCTTTTCTATTTATAGATCAGCTGTCTCGTCAGTTAACTCAGTTACTCAACATCTGAAGTCAGAACAGTCAGTAAAATCTGTGATACTTCCTATCCATAGATCAAAGTGTTGAACATCTAAAATCACCCACGGTGTCCCAGAACTAAGCAGCCTTCCTAAAATAGCTGTCAGAGCTCTGTGAGCAGCCTCGCTCCTTCAGACTGACTATAGCAGCATGTTTCTAGGACAGACTGCCATGTGCAGCAGGCCTGTGGGATCTGCAACCCCAACAGGCTCTCAGCACAGGCACACATTGACGAAATCAGTCAAACTCAAGAGCAGAAATGAATAAAAGAGTTTGGCATATTTGTAATAAGACATCATGTGTGCATGTGATCACAAATCGATTTCATGAGTTAAATATTTAAGTTTGTTGTTATAACTTCATTTTCCAAGAGATCTCACAGGTATAAAGAGGCTGTAAAGATAAACTAAGCACAAAATTACACTATTCATGATGTGCAGATGCATTAACCTGTCAAGTATCAAAAAGTCTTCTCATATCATCAGTCCTAATGAGAGAGTTTGCCAAACTCAGGTACTATGTTTGACTTATTCCATCCTGTCTAGTGATGCTAACAAGGGTTTCCCAGTATTTCAGGAGGTTTAGTTTTGAGTCCTAAGTATATAAGTGATGTGCAAAGGAAAGAGATTGCATCACATTTCAGGTTTCTTTCAGATACATAAACCTCAATTAAACTGCAATTTTCCAACAGTTTCTAGCAGAAAATCACAGACTCAAAGCGACTCAAAGTTAACCAAGTCAACTGCTGCCCTACAGACAGACAGACAAACAGATAGACGAAACACTGCAGTAACGAGCAGCAGTTTCCATGGCAACTCTGAGGTAAAGCCGGGGAGGCTGTGATTGGCTGGCAGGCCAGGTCGGGTCGTACCATGTCGGAGGGTTTGAAGGGGTTCCCCTGGCCACTGATGCCACCAGAGATACTGAAACCAAGACCAGGGTTCTTCTCTATTCTCACACACAACTAGAGAAAGAGGAGGGGGAGAAAAAGAAAGACAGAAAGAAAGCAGAAAGAAAGACAACTCAAAGTGAAATACAAAGATCACGACAATCTCTGCACAAACAAAGAGTAGACAACATGTACAACAGTGGAAGACTACTTTCATGTGACGTGTGACACGTTCTGGCAGCCATATTGTAGGTCGTCAATTCTCTGGAAACAACAACTGAGCCACAAATATCCGAGTTTTCTAACTGGCATAATGAAAGCCATCTCATACTAGGAAGCGAAAAGCAGAACCCCTCAGGAAGATCAGCTGATTTGTCTGGTGCGAATGACTTCATGTTCCTACCTAAACTGGTGCAGTGCTCTCCATCTGTTGAAGTACCTCAGATTTAGAACTACGCCTCCAAGGTTTTTTCTAGACCTGCTTCTGCACAAACTGTTGCTGTTAGGAGGCTAAAATTGTACTGTATTTTGTCTCCTTCAGTGGACTGTTCATCAGCTTATCTGGGACCATCTAAATCCACTCGCCAACCTCAGCGTCTGATCTGGTAACAATCAGTTTTCAGTGTGGCAGAGCCAGAGCTAAAGAAAGCTGAAGTCAGTTTAAATTCAGCTCTATTAAACCATTCTCCTTTATTTGCTGTGTTACTGAATGGACGTGCAAAACTAATATCCCTTCTAACCCAGTTATTATTTATTTAGCTGACATTTGAGCAGAGCCCATTTTCAAACAGAACGCCATGCTGTCGTAGGATGTGGTTTGCAGACAGGCAGATGGACAGACAGACAGATACCTGTTCCTGGAAACCATCCGTGCTCTTCTGGCCTTTTGTCTGCAACAGGCAGCGAGCGCTCTGAGGCCGTGGGTTGGTGTGGGTGGTCATGACAACTTGGTTGCTATGGACCATGCCCTGGTTGCCATGGTACTGGGGGTTGGTGGCGGGCTGATGGGAGGCGTGGGAGGAATGTGGGTTGTACTGGGGCTGGTTCCCAGATGGGGAGAGGGCCATGGGCAGGCCGCTGCTGGGGTAAGCCTGACCAGAGGAGGGATGGGCTGGATGGAGACAAGAACGAGACTGGTAGAGTCTAACACTAACACTATTGTGTAGACCTGTATGCATATATACTATTCCACTATTATCCTGTAACTGAAGATTTAAAAATTAAAACCAGGCCAAATTTAAGTGACTAATTGATTAGTTGACTAATTATTGTAGCTCTATGATCAACAGCAAACATTTTCAGAAGAATCATTACACAAGGGTTTGGCTGATGGATGCTAATGGTCAGCGTTGGGATGTCAGTGTTTAAAGTCCCTTGATTAAATGTTACTGGCTTGGAGTCTCCAGACAACAGAAAAACAAAGATACAGTGTATTGATGACTGTTTTATAAAACCAATTTGTTTAAAAGAGTTTCTACATTACAACTTGTGCACTTTTAAATTGTTTAACCCTCCAAATAAATCTGTACAAGCACAATTTTTTGGGGCTATTTACCTTGAGACATGTTGCCTTGGTACTGACCAGGCCCCCCAGAGGGAACCACTGACAGGGGCATCCCTGGTTGGTATTGACCCCCCTTGTTCATCATCCCGTCGTAGCCTTGCTGCCCGACCACACGATGAGGCGTAGTGGCCGAGGAGGAGGAAGAGGAAGTGACGATCATGGTGTTGTGTGATTGGTGGGAAGGGTTGTGGGAGTGGGCGCTCTGTGGAAAAGGACGGGGTAGTTAGAGACATGGCATGAAAAATACTTTTGCTCACAGACACATCCACGCAGAGGAATGGATACTACTCCCACCAAGCCTCAAGATCCCTATTTTTGGAATGATCAATAGATTCTTTTCGTAGCTGAAGAGAGAGCCTGTATCTCTTACTGCTGTTGAGTTTAGCCAAATATTGTCATAGTATGTTACTATTGCACCATCTTGACAGTCAGTGTAAAATAGGCTGAATATAACACAGGTAAACTGAGGTGAAATGGTTCACAACAACTATCACCTTTTTCATGAGGTTGTCCGGTGGGACGTCCCGCCTGCCAAGTGAGTAGGGGGCCCACTGGTTGCTCCCTGACACCCCCTCTTGGTCATTATCAAGCATGGCGGCCTGCTGAGAGGGGGTCTGAGAGAGAGAGAGACAGGGACAGAGAGACAGGTTGATCATTACTGAAAATGAATATTTAACTTTAATAATTAAATCCATGTATTAACCTTTTCCCGCCTGAGTTTCAGGCAGATTTGAGTGAGTTAATTAAGTGATATTTTGTTATGTTTTAAGTATGATTAGGGCTTTTACTGCTCAGTGAACCACCAGTCAACATGGGGCAAGGTCTCTTACCCCCACCTTTTACACCAAGAGCCTCTGACTTAAAGTCTCTGAAAACTTCAAAATGTTAGCATTTCTCTACAGAAAATAAACATGAACAATTAAATGATAAACAATAAAACCTTTTTTAAATTATAGATATTATTTATTAGTAGTTTATGACTCAAAAACTCAGCCAATCTGTTTCATCAGGACAGTGTGAATGAGCTGAGCTTGATCTGAGACGGTAGACAAGGTAGCTTTAATAATCTCAGTTGTAACAGCAGTAATGACACACAGTTAAATAATAGTTCATGGTAGCTGGAGTTGGGTGAAGAGGCAGTGGCAGCTACTCTCTATAATTACCTATGTGTGCAGTAATAACAGCAGTACCAGGGGTTCGTTGTTCTCAGAGGGATACTCACAGCGTTAGCAGACGGAGGTGGAGGTAGTGGCAGCCAGCGGCCAGCAGGGGGCTCATGCTTAGTGTTATTGTAAAGGTTAAAGTTCAAAGTGCTGCTGCGCCCCTGGCCGTGACCCCCGCCCTGACAGAGCATGCCCAGCGTGAGCGTGTTGTGCTTTAGGACACCACTCTGATTGGAGAAGACAACATCACATGACATGGGTGAATGTAGTGGGGAGGGGAGGGTGGGGCGGAGCCAACACAGCGGGCTGCAGCGTGGTGACAACACACTGTGAGCTCCACAAACAAATAAACAAACAACCGTAACACTGATAAAACAACAACAACAACAACAACAGTGCAGAGTTGCTGAAAGCACAGAGAAATGTTAGCTAGTGATCGCTCAATACACACAGAACATTATGTCATACAAGCAACAACTGGTGGATCAGTTCATTCCAACATTAGTGTGTACGTTTAGTTATGTGGTGACGTGTGATTATTTAAACAAACCCAGTCCCCAACTGAAAACCAATCACCACAAGGGTATTATTATGGTACTTTTCTAAACTTCAATTTATCGAGCAACAATTGACAGTGTGTTTCAGCTCTGTCCAAATGCCCACACCAACTTTTTGTTGTTTTTGACAGAGTGGATGTATTTTGCACCATGTGACAGGCTCGGAGGATCATATGACGTAATAATACCCCATTAGGATCCTGCACGCTGTTAAAAGTGGTTTTATTACTGTGCGCTCCAGACCTCCTCCCTACTACGTCTGATTGTCCTGTCTGTTGAGGCACCGGTTCTGATTACAGAAATCAGTGTGACATTTTAGAAAATATGTTTATCCGCCTTCTTACTGCGAGTTAGATGAGACGCTTGATAGCACTTTCATGTCTGTACAGTAAATCTGAAGCTACAGGAGCCAGGAGCCATAGAGACTGGAAACAGGGAGAAACAGTTAGCCTAGCTGTATCCACAGGTAAAATAACCCCAAGCTCCTTCGTTCATAGGTTTTACAGCCAATACAAAGGTTCATCAGTTTAATTTACCTTTTTAATAGCACATAGAATGTAATTTAATACCTGTTTCACCTTTATACCGATCAAAGTTTGAAAGTATGGTGGAAAACCAGTCGTCACAAAATTAACTACATTTATTTTGTTGGGGAAAAGAAGAGATATTTACTAATCTAACTTTTGGCAAGAAAGCGAATAAGAGTATTTTCCAAAACATTAAACTGCAACTTTAAAGCTCAAATGTCCCCGAATCAGTGTTGATGCATATGCTTTGATTGCAATGCCCTGCAAAATATCCTCTTCCTTAACTTGCGACTCTATTAATTCTGAAGATCTTGTGATTTTTTTTTTAAACAGGTGAAAATATCAACCACCAAAGAGTAAGTTTATTTCAAGAACTGAGTATCTTAAATTAACTGCACATTTTTGTTTTACAAACAATCTTTCATCAAACTACATTAAAATCAATCTACTAGAATTATCTTGGTGACTTTTCACATGTTAAAAAAAAAAAAAGACTTTAAGACAACACAAGATCAAATTCTCGTCACAATGCAGATTTTGTTGCATTGTATTTCAGGACATGTGATTTCTTCAGCACATATCCACAGTAGTGAGTGTGCAGTAGGTCAGGCTGACAGAGCGACAGTGTGGAGTGGACACACATGCAGCCAGACACATATCTGGTCAACCTCACAACACAGACTTACACAGATACAGACAGGGAGGGCTTCCGAATGCTGTATGTGTGCGTGAGTGTGTTTGTGTGTGTGTGTGTGTGTGTGTGTGCATCTCCCTCTCCGGTGAATCTAGGTTGCACTGACGTACCCTGTCCAATCGTTTGGCCTCTATGTGCCTAAGTAGCTGTTGCCTCCAGTCGGCAGGCATCTTGGAGGTGATGTCTTCGGGTTTCTGTGGTACGACAGGTCTTACTTTGATGGTGTCGTCAGTTGGTTTTTCAGGGCACGTTGCCAGGGTGTAGTCAGGGGGCATCTTCTCCAGCAGGGCGGCCATGGTGGGACGAGCTGACACTGGACGGGCCTGAGGACAAAATGTTAAGTTGTCATCACGATGGTAAGAAATAAAGTAGGACCCGATAGTGATACAATTATTTCAACTGCACTAATCAATATATTTATCTTTTGTATATGTGTGTGTGAAAGGTTTCGCTCGTAGTGACCAAACTATAGAGAATTAGCACCAATAGCATTAGCATTTCAGCAACTTTCAGTTTATAGTTTTGGTTTTACAGCTGCAACCCAAATGTTTTGGTTTTCATGGTGAAGCTTTTAACAGCCCAACAGACAGTGATTTCCCTCAGTACTCGGTGGATGCAAAAACAAAGATATTTATCAGGTGACCAGAAACGAGAACTTTAAAGGAATGCCAATGCCATGCTCCATAGATAACGGATGTGTTTAAAGGCAACTGTTTGCTAATATGTTTGTATGTTTGTAACAACTTAATAAGACAATATATATGAAGGTAAGTATTGGATAAATCATCATTTTAACCTGATGAGTGAAAGATTACCAAAGTTAATTCAACCTGAGGTAGCTGTCTCTAAAACAATGCTGATATAAACAATGAAATTCAAATATTTCATAAATGACAGCCGACTGACAAAGAACTAGCACAGCAACTATTGTTACATCCAGTAGCATGACATTTTGGCAAGTTTAAGTATCCTGTGGTGTCATGAGGGCTACCAGATAAACACAAAGCCTGCAGGAATGCAGAAACTATACCAAACAATCATAGGGAAGATGGAGTTGAGCCTCAAGGTGAAACTCTCTACATAACAGGTGATGTATGTATAGTCCAACCATTCACTCTTGATCTTGTGCTCCAGCTAAAGACTGCAAGGATGAGACTGCAGTCATAATTGCTTAATATTCGTTTCACAGATTTTCGCTTCTTTCCTGTGCTCTGCTCGTTCATGCTGAAAGGTGTGAGATGAAGTGCTTTGCACATCTAATCAGTATGCGGCTGGACATTCCATCCCCGTGACTATTTTGGGAAAGTCTGACTTGGGGCAAACCCAGAACATCCTGAGGGGATTATTTATGGACTTGGGATTGCCTTGGGATGTGGGGTATGGATGAAGCAAAGGAAACCTGCTGTAATTTACTGCATACTGTGCTGTATAGTGTGATGCCAAGTCCTCGTATTGTACCTCTAAAACAAATTAGGCCATTTGTCAGTGCCCTCCAAAATGACTCAGACAAGCATTTTTCATTTTTAGGCAACAAGATTTACCTGAGTAAATGGTGGGGGAAAGATGGTGATCATGGCTAACAGAAACCAAAGTTTTTTACTGTTGTTGAAAACAGGATGCAAACCCCAATTTGACCCAAGTCAAATTCCCTGTACCTCAGTCCAGTCACTGAGGTTTTTCCTATGACTCTTTGTTCAGCTTCTGTATAACAACAATGCTACTCGTCCTCTTCAACATAAACGTATGGATTTTTCTTTGACATTTTTAAGCTGTTTGAACAAACAGCCAATACTGCTACTTCTCCCAGTAGCAAAGGGCCTGTAATTCAGAAATACAGCCATTTTGCTATTTTTCTGCTTGATGTTTTTATTGATTTTTGGAGCAGCATCATTGTACGAGTACATTTACACAGTGCATGAAAAACACTAATTAATATGCACTGTTGGTATTGCTTACTTGGGTAATAGTTCGTTAATGAAACAAAAGAAACACTGTATGAGGTCTTTTTCCATTATTATGAGGATTAAAAACAAAGTGGCCTCACCAGAATCCAATATCTGTCAAACCAAAGCAACTCTACTGTGATATTACTTCACACACTGGATATTAAAAAATTTACTTAAAAGGACCTGAGCGGTTATTTGGTCAAACTGTCCCAGATATATCGCTTACATTTATTTTACACTTAACCTTTAAGAAAAACCTTCAGAATTGTTCAAATAATCAAGTCAGTTAATTGATTAGTCAATTGATACAAAGTTAATCTGCAGCGAATTTGATGATCAACTCATTGTCATTTTCGAGAAAAATTGCGAAACCTTTACTTGTTTCAGCTTTTCCAGTGTCTTGATTGGCTGCTATTCTGTTTTATATCAGTGTAAAGTGAATATCTTTGGTCAGACAAAGACGTCACATTGGTCTCTGGAAAAATGTGACGGACATTTTTCATTTTTTTCTGAGACATACAGAAAAGATAACTACAAGTAATTTGCAGATTTATCTATAATGAAAATAACTGTTGGCTGTAGCTCCAGTTATTTTAATTGTAATTTTATGGGATCCCAAAACACGTTAGTGAGGCAAAGTGGAAACATGTTGAGACACACAGTTAAAGCAAAGACACGGTTTAAACAGCAGCAGCTGAGGTGACAGACAGTCAGCCTACCTGAGACGCTCCGTAGGTCTCGGTGCTATAGCTCCTCGCAGAGAGGGGACGGCGCTGAGTCAGGCTCTTGGTTGGATAACCAATCATGGGCTTCTTCTGTTCCTGGTAGGTGGGATAGTCGTCATCGTAGCGACCGTTTCTCTTGTTGTGCAGCATCTGACTCTGGCTGTCGGCCATGTTGGCGAGAGCAGAGTGCTCCATGGGGGTGGAGTAGGCAAGAGCCCGACTATAAAGTGGGGGGTCCGCCTGAGGAGAGGAGAGAACCATCAGACAAGAAAACTTGAAAAAAAATCTCCCCTCAATCAAATTCACATTTTTCCGGTTAATTCAGTGGATAGTGTGCCATAACGGAGGGTTAAATTTAAAAAGTGGTACATATCAGCATTAATATTATATGAAACATGAAATAAAGGTTTTGGTTCAATGTAGACTTAAACAGTCAAAGGACCTATGAATCCAGAAAAGTCAGTCTTGTGTGAATAGTTACTACAGAAGCTTTGTGCCTTAATGAAACCACCAGTTTTCAGCGCATCATCGAGAAAATGTTGTTTTTAGAATGTTAATTAAATGTAAATGCAGCACATTTCAATGAGCCATGTGAGAGGGAAATAATGCAGCTCATCAGAAAACACATCTGCTAAAAATGAAATCTTTCAAGAATTAATAAGTACTGGTGTCTCTTGCTTTATTTTGCTTAGTGTAGTAATATTGGCCATACTTCAGCCATCTGAAGACAAGAACAGAAGCAGTGCTGGAAATTTCTTTTGCCCAGAGTCATGTCTGTCATGAGCAGATATGTAACACACAGCTTTAATTACAAATGATCTTTGTCATTATTCATTTCATTTTTGACAGTACGACAACCACACACACACACACACACACACACACACACACACACAGGTATAATTAGGCAGACAACATAGCTCCTACCTGCTGTCTGTACTGAGCCTCCTGCAGCGCCTCCTGCTGGGCTTCATGGACTCTGCGGAACAAAGCGAGCTCTGTGGAGCTCACCAATGAATCTGCTCTCCTCAGAAACCCTGGCCTGGAGCGCTGCGTTGGGATTGGCTGCTGCTGCTGGCTGGGCGGGCCATCCTGGTTGATTGGGGATTGAGGGAAAGAAAACATCTCCAGTGGTGGATACGCTCGATACCGAGGGCTCACCAACTCCTTCGGTAATGTCTTCCCTGGCTGATTTATGTACTCCAAGGCCTTCGATGCATGGTTGACATAATCTGGGGTGTTGGGGAAGGGCGGAGGGACCCGACGGTCCATGGTCACCTGATTGATGAGAATGGTTACCAGTGAGTCCATGGAACATGTTAGGCAACATTGTCATCAATCAAAACCCACTGATGGTACCTCACAAGAAGACAGTTGGTAAAGTTACACTGTGCTACAACAGGAAAATAAAACAAAATAAAATCTAAATCATAAGATAAAAAAAGAAAATAAAGTTAGTAAAAAGGCTGCTGCAATAATCAACTATTGCTCCCAAATCTCTCCATTAAGAGTCTACAGCTGCTAACCTGGGGATTGTAGTTCTGGTCGAAGTGGTAGGCTTTGTGTGGGATGGCAGGTTTTTGGTTCTGTCCCGACTGGCTGTGGTTGCCGTGTCCGTGTCCTGGGAAGCCCATCTCATCGTCTAACATGGGGGCAGACTGTGATCGAGCCATGCTGGTCTGCTCCATAGAACCAGGCAGCTCTTGACGGTCCAAACTGGTCTGCTGCTCTATGGATGAACTGTAGCTGTCCATGGGGATACTGCAGAGAGAGGAGAGAGCTTCAGCTTCAGCAGTTGACACTTGACACAGTATTTGACCATTTTATTAAATGAAAGTCAACCTACCTGTAGACCTTGTAGGAGCCCATGTCAATCTCATCAATGCTCTGTGACTTTTTAAACTTGGACCTCGTCTCTTTCATCATGGGGGACAGACGGTCCGAGCTTTTACTCATCACCACCGTCACCTTGTTGCCCCCGCTGACACTGAGCTGATCCTTCCTATTCTGCTCACCCTGATTGTCGTGGTACGTCCAGCTGCCGGGCAAAGGTCCTGCTCCTTGTTCCAGCCTTAGGAGCAAAAATCACGGGATGGACATGAAGTGTTAAACTAATGAGCCCCAGAAATTAAGCACTGGCAGTTTGAGACGAGCAGTTTTATAATAGTAGGAGCAGAAAACAAGGACAGGTGATGCAGTGCCATTAAAGCTTAATTATCAGATGGAGATTCATTTTATTTCTACTCCACTATTAGTTTTATTTGAATATGATGAGAAATGAAGAAGGGATCCAGAAGGGTATGTTTTCTGTTTAATTTGATTATTGATTATCCAAAGTCAGTAATCTAAAGAAATTGAAAAAAGGCAAATCTTAATATCTCAGAGCCCAAAGTGATGTGTTTGAATATGATATTTTTTCCCAAGAAAAGTCCAAAGCACAGAATTATTCAACTTACTGAGAAAATCGGAAAAAATTGTGGAGGGTAACATTTTCAGATTCCAAGAGGCTGGATCCAATTAATATTTGTCTTTTTTGATTGATCACAAACATTTATGCTTGAATAATTATTTGACTTTTTGATTGATTAACTTATTATTAATTCAACTATTTGAGATTGAAATGACTTAAAGCTGGAAAAGTTTCAGCTCCATCATTCACCTTGGGTCCATGTCCTTGCGGTCAGGGTTGGGGCTGGAGGTGGGCGTCAGGTCCAGCTTGGAGGGAAAAGCGGTTCTGTCCTCCAGCGGGCTGGGGGTTCGGGTCCAATTCTGCCAGGGATTCCCGGGATGTCCGGAGGATTGTGGGTCATTGTCCGGTGTGGAGCGTTGGTTGCTGTGGAAGGGGAGCGTCTGGGTGTCCAGCTCCAGAGGAACTCCTACGATTCGCTCTTGCCTGAGGAGTGGGCGGCGTCCGTGTGTTGACTGGCTGCGAGGTTTGGAGCCCAGCGGAGGGTTTCCCTGACTTGCACTAGACGACGGAGGGTCCAGAGGAGACTCCTCAGCATCGAAACCTGTGTTGTCGTAGTGAGGAGCCTCGGACCAGTCAAAAGGCTCGCTGAGAGGGCGTCGATCCCCACGCTGCTGCAGGGTTCCTGATGGAGGGGTTTCTCTCTGAGATAGCAGGGGCTTGGAGTCAATGGGCTTAGGGAACGACTGAGCCAGTCTACAATAAAAAAATATTAAACACAAATTATGCTGGAAAATAATAAAAATATGGTGAATTACAATGTGCTGTATCTAATCAGAGCCAATGGGCACTGGGAACGGCATAACTATCTCTCCCGCTCCCTGAAACATCAATTTGGCCAACGAACACGTTTGTTGTAATTCATGTTTTTTAACGGCCTTGAAAAGAAAACATTAATGCCTTCAACCTCCCTCGCTGCCACAGTTTGCAAATACCTCCTGTTTCACACGTACAAAGACAAAGTGACAAGTATACAGATTGTGATCTGTACATCACCCCAGGGCATGAGAAATGACAGCTTTAATGTCAAAAAATACCAAATCAAGCTTTCAACCTGCAGGTGCTCCTTAGGACAAGGCATGGAAAAGCATGGGAGGACAAAGAAATTAGTTTTTATATACATTATTAAAGACTAGGTTTACATTGATGGAGTTAATCGAAAAGGTTATTGTTCTGTCAAAAAGGAAACAAATCATCAGGGTACAATCATCCAGTCCAATCAGCTACCAGATTCCTGATTCTTAATATTATCTGGGCAAACTGTCTGAAAATGTTTCTTATGTTTTTGTTCTTTTGTGACGACTCTTACATCAACTTCAACATCAACATAATTGTTTGTCTCTATTTTCAGGGCTGTAAGTTAGTAGAAACTAGTGACATGATTAATGAACACAGTGGTGGGTTTAGCTTTTAGCAATGTCAAAATTATGTTAAATGTACCTGCAGCTCATTGCAGCACTGTTGTTATCACTGTATATTGACAAGTTTATGTTTCAACTATTGAAGATCTTGCTCTGCACATATTGTGGTCACAATATACAACATATCAATAAGTTTAAGTGTTTCCCATCAAAAATAAATGTTTATGTCATGTCATTTTTTAATTCAAATACAGTTAGTAGAATCAGGCTGTGCAGAAAACGTCAGAGATGTGGCCGGCAGGCTAAATGGAGACATTTGTTGTTTATAGCTGCAACGTTCTGATTAGGGCTCAAAATGGTTTCAAAACGTAATTACTCTCCTTATTCCAAATCTGTAAAGTGCTGTTACTGAAGCCTGGAATGCAGCAGTGTACAGAGTGTAAGGCGTCCTAATGAGTCTCTCCGACCTTGACCAAGCGAGCAGAGAGATGAGAAAGACAGAGAGATGAAGGGAGGACAGGACGGATGGAGCAATTGGATAGATGGATAAAATGGATGATAGATAGAGGAGATGGAAGGGGGTGTGGAATCGAAAAAGAGAGGAAGAGATGATGGATAGTCGAAAGGGAGGGACGGTGATGAAACTGAACATGTAGCAGGCCTGTGTGTGTGTGTGTACCTATTGGTCCAGTGTGTCTGAGGGGCCTGGTCCTTGTTTGGGGCCGGCAGGGCGGGAGCGTGTGGGTGTGTGTGTGTGTGTGTGTGTGAGTGTGAGTGTGTGTGTGAGTGTGAGTGTGTGTTGGCAGGCGGGTTGGAGGAGCCCGAGGAGCCCTGTGAGGGAGAGTAGTCGGAGTAGGTGGCTGAGGAGCCGCTGTGGTTCAGACAGTGCAGCTTATCCATCTCCTCATCTGTAGATTCTGGACACAGATGGACAAAGACAGACGGAGAGAGACAGACAGGTCTGTTCAGTCAATGTCACATCCTCCTCTTCCTGATAGTCCTCTCACAAGAGCCCATGTCAGGTCTGAAGAAAACCTCTCTGTCTTTTACTCCTCTGGATTGTTTCCTAAGGTCTTTTTAACCATGGTGGCCATAGTTTCTGTGAACAGCTGATTTATTTCTTTATGTACAATGTGGACATCTCAGATGCATTAACACACATAGCTAATTCGTTTTGATGAATTTCATCACAGATACAGTACAGATCAGTTTCTGAACAAACCATGAACCCTACTGTGACCGAACATGTGGCATCTTTGCTATTTCTGCCCAAAGCAACCGTTAGCTTTAGCAGCAGCTTGTCTCAACATGTTAACATGAAAAGTCTAATCAGTTTTTTTAGGGAACAGAAGATTCCCTGGAAACACATCCCGATAATATGAAGCAGCACTGAAACAATTTGTTGAGGGACAATTTACAGACATCATTTTTGATAATAAAGAAATCGTTTACTCCATTTAGCAAGTGTCAAATCTCAAGCGAGCCAAATTCTAGCTTCTTTAAAATGAGGATTTTCTTACTTTTCTCTCTTTGTAAATTTTATATCTTGGGATTTAGGATTCATATTTCAAGCAAAACATGCAATTTCAAGACTTCACTTTGAGATTTGGGGAATTATAATTTTCTGATATTTTGTGAACTAATTAATCCCAAAATAGCTATAAACTATATCCATAAAATAGGTTGATGGTGAGTGGGCAAAAGGGAAAAGGGTTATAAGTGCAGCTAAGACAGAGCTAAAAATAGTCCTTACATGGAAACCAACAGAGATTAATTCTACACTTTTAATCTTAAAGATATTAAGATACAGACCCTTATTGGGAGCAGTTAATGCTCCCAAATCCCATTTTACTGTTTGAAAACTGAAATTAAACTTAAACTGCTGTATATTAAGTTTCAAATGAGCTACAACAAAATCAGGAAGTGTTACAGAGATTTTCTCCAAGCAGTGATGAGGAGTTGATATTGTAACCAGAGTGATGTTCAGGCCCAGAGATCACTGTATAACACATGGTGAGAGGTAGAAGAATCCTGCTACTTTCTTATTCTTGTCACCTGTTTCTTAACCCAGATTCCTGCAGTGCTCTCATTATATGTTTGGACAATATTGAGTCCACTGCACTTTATTTAACCAGACTAGCCCCTTTGAAATCAAGAACTTCTTTTGCAAGGAGACCTGGAAAGAAAGCAATGTCAAAGTAAACACAACATTTGAAGGAAGTCATAAAGAAGCGAAGAATCCTTTTGTAAATACCAATAATATCAAAGCAGCAGGATTGTGAGTCAAATTTATCAAATATGTGACAATACAGTGGAAAGCTCTTTATTTATTTAGCCAGAAAGTCATTTATTAAGTATGTACCCTCACCAAAACAGACAAGCTGAGTGAGCTTTAATCATTTCACAGAAGCAGTAAATTCCACGAAGGAGCTCTGATTTAGACAGACCAACAGTTTGTCATGTAGTAGAGATAAACTGTTTCATTCAGTAGATGGGATTAAGGCGCTAAATTATTTAAAATTGATAACAGACTAAAAGCAGATTCCTGATGGGGCAGTAAAATTAGCTGTGAGCTCATTAGTTAAGCTTACTTGCCTTTGGTTTAGATCAGATGAAACTCAGGCTTTCGGGGCAAAATAAGGAAAACGGGTCGAGCTAAAAGCTGAACACATCAGACTCTAATCTAGATTTATAATGTGGTGAAATAATCCGCTTGCCACCATGTCTAATTAATGGACACTTACAAGATGCCCCACAGTGCTTTACAATAGACCACATTAAATTGCTGTGCTGTGCTGTATGTGTGCGGTCTTGAGTCTACATGTATGTGTATGAGCGTACGAGACACACTTTTACAGTTTGACAGTTTAGTGCAGTACCTTTCTTGTCTTTGCCCAGCAGCACCACCTTTGGTTTGTACATCGGTGGCTCCACCAGGGTGGGCCTCATGTCAGAGATACGGATGTCGTTGGGGGAGCCGCCCATTGAGTCCTGCAGAGGGACAGACAGACAGACGGACATGCAGGTCACATCAGGAAGCAAGAGTATTGTACAGTAACACAGCCTCGAACAGTCAAGTTGAGCAAAATGACCAGCAAATTATTGATAGTAACAATAGTTGAAATTGCTTCGTTAAAGCTTTCTATTGATATCTTATCAACTACATGGTTCTGAGTGGGGATCTCCAGCTCTGGACTCCAAAAGCTAAAGCTAAAGCTGCCTGAGTGGAAAGCTGTCAACAATTTAGAAGTCATCATGGGATCACCAGAGATATAATTAGGCTGAACAAATACACCGTGGAGTAGTCAGCAGTAACAGTATATTTAGAAACTGAATATGATATGCTGAATACACAAGAAGCTTTATTATACCACCTTGCTCAAAACATTTATAACTTTAACCATTTATAACTTTTTCAGCTGTCCAACTATCAGACAAACTGCATCGCACAATTTAAGTAAAGTTTAGATATACTGTACATTTAATTGTTACTTTAATAAGTGTAAAAATCAGAAAAAAATAAATACAGAACATTCACTGAATCAAAAATGATTGTATAAGATAAATAAAGTTGTGTAGCTGCTTCACAACGAGCCTAATATGTGAGGCCATAATCCTAACTGAGAATACTGTGTGTGTGTTCTTAGAGTATGTGTGTGAGTGTGTGAGTGTGTGTGTACAGTACACTATGTGACGAACCTCAGAGCTCTCTGTCAGATCCTCTTTGTCTTTCCTCTTGGGAATGTCGATGCCAGAGTTATGCATTGATCCCTGATCCATTAGCTGAGACTGAGAGAAGTCCTGCATCTCTCTGTCTGTCACCTGGCAGACGTACACACGGTCAGTTCATGTATTTCAACTGAGCAAATGAAAAGGACATCAGATCATTTGTGCTCCCTGTCTTTTACCTACTGTGATGATCTCAGAGCTCATAGCTATAGCTTTTGTTGAATTTGGTGACTAAATGACCTCATTACTGCTGATGCTTAGAAATGTGTAAGCAGCACTTGTGTAAGACATCTGCCCCGTTTGCCAGACCGTGGGGGGGGGGGGGTAACACGTATTCTAACACAGAAATTAGCCTGACATGTCTCACAACTTGAGGGGCAAACAAATGTTACCCTCCTGCTTATGGATCAGTGTGTTTTTCTGTGCATGTGTTTGTGTTTAGTACCTCTTTAGGTGGTAGGGGCCACGGTGGTTCGTATGGTTCTTTGCTGAGGTGTGTGTGTTCCATGTTGGTTCCTGCTGAGGTGGCAGTGCCTGTGCTCAGCTGGTGCTGGTGCCCGTGTCCGGCGTGTACGCTTTTGCCCACAAGGCTTTGCACTGACTTGACCATGTTCTTGAGGTCCTCAGGGTAAGGTGTTGGGTAGCGCTTTAGGTTGATCTCCACCTACAAAGATGACAACGGGTTAAGTGTGTGCATGAAAAAAAAGGACTAAAAGAAGCAGAGTGAGTAAGTATTTGGTAGGAATACTATAAAAAAGTGCCTCTGTCTCCATGAAACTTCAAAACACCTCAAATAAATCATTATAATTTCTGTTAAAATGTTTCTTTCACGATGTCTTGTTGACTTTTTAGTTGTTTTTGTAATCGCACACTCCAACATACCACTGAAACCAGAGGAGAGACATATGTGCAAACTAGAAAGAGGTTTCTGCAGGTGCCTGGAACTATTTTTCTAACTGTAAATTCACTTTTGAAAGTTTACTACAAAGGATAAACTTGAGATGACTCATCAGGCATAATGAAAATTTGATGAAAATGTATATTAGTTATTTATAAGAGCTATTTTATGAGTTATTCAGAAAAAAAGATGCACTAATGTTGCTCAAATGAACCAAAACAGATCCAGAATCTGAATATATTAACTTCTACATCGCCGTGCTGCTTTGGACTCATACATGGAGAGAGATCTCAGGGAGCCACATTAACACAGATGTTCACTGTTTGCGTTAATTGTTTAACCTGGAGGTGGATGTGCTCCAACAGCTTGTTTACTCTTCGTGCTCAGTTACTTTAGAGAGAGAGACAGATGGAAACAGAGAGAGTGAGAGAGAGAGAGAGAGAGAGAGAGAGAGAGAGAGAGAGAGAGAGAGAAAGAGCTGACCTTGACCTTCCCAGAGTTGTCCTCCTCTTCTTTCTTGTCCTCAAAGTCAAAGGCCACAGTCATCCTCTGCTGTCTCTGCTCCTCCCACAGGGTAGGATTAAAGCTGTCACTGTCCGACTGGTAATCTGTACACACACACACACACACACACAAACACACACACACACACGTGAACACACCACATCAAAGACAGGGTTAAAACTGCTACTATACAGTAGATCCGTAGATTGACAGACACACACACTTATCCACAAATACTGCCACATACAAGCACATGTACATTTGCAAACACGCACACATTCACACACATTCTAATACTGTAATATTGTTAAACTGGTAAGTTAATGTCTACACATTATGAGACACACACACACACACACACACAGACACAGTTTGTACCCTCATCATGTCGCGGTTGCTGAGGAAACATGTAGTTGGTCAAAACCTTCTGTTTGGTTTCTGGGTGGGCTTCTGTCTGCAGAGGGATCAGAGCCTTGGACTGCAAACACACACACACACACACGCACACACACATTTATATTTATTAGTATTCTGATGGGGACCGTCACTGATCACCTTCATTTCCTAATTCCTTATCTAAAGCTTATCCAAGCTGTGCTACTAAAACAAAGATTTGTGCTCACGAATTGTTTATTCAAATATCTCAAGCTGAGGAAATTTCAGTTTATTCAGGACGTGACTTGAAACAAGTCCTGTCTAATATTAATGTAATTCACTTGGCAAAAATTTGCAAATCAATTTTGCCAACAAGCAAAATGAACTGCAAAGAGAGAGACACTGTCTCACTTTTCAAATTTCTCTATTTGAAAAGGGTGACACAGCTTTTAAAAATAAACTGTCAAATGCCTCTTTAATTTGCATGTTTGGCTTGTGAGAAATTTGAGTCATGTCTATTAAAATGGTAATGCGATGTAAGTAGAAATGTTATACACACACAAAGTCGCATTTAAAATGTATTAACCAAGAGAATTTTCACTTTCCATTTTGGCATATAAATTAAAGAAAAGCTACACACAAACCATCCAGCTCGCTCTGAAAATATCATGTCAAACCTTCAAACTGTCAGAGTCGCCAGTTGTGGCGAATGCAAATGACAAGACTTAATCGGGGTTTGAATTCTGAGGTAGAATAAGCGTACACAAGAGCCAATTTTAAATGTAAATGTAAGACTCCGCTGCCATTTTACAAATTGCATTTGAATTTTAAATCTGCTGTCTCCTGTAGCAGGTCAATAGAGATCCAGTGTTGTTGTGACTTTGATTTCATTTAACAACTTTGATCAAACTTTGAACTAAACTTTAAATGTTATGTAGAATATTTTCCTGTCTTGACTCACAGTGCAGACGACAATAACATAAAACGTCATCATGTATGAAGCAAGTCTGTGTACTTAATTTACATCATACAGTAGCATCGGATTGTTTTAGCCTGGGGCCCCATAACCGAATGAACTGTTATGGAGAAGATTTAGATGCAGTGTGTTCTCCAATATAAGGAAATAATCAAGTAATTGTTGGGTCTTAAAAAAACAAAATGCGGTCTCTCTGAACAAATAAAGACCAAAAAATGTGGAGAAAATAAAGTGACCATAACCTGTTCTATAATGACACAGTAGATTTAGTAAAAGTGTATTATTTTCATCAGTACAGCTGCAGAGTAACATCATTATTACTCTGTTGCTCTGAATATTGTTTTATCATATATTAAGCAGCTGCAAGTGAATCTCAATACTTCCTGTAGATGTTTCATAATTAATGCCATCCAGGGAATTAACACCCCTTCAGTTGTCTGCAAACCTGAATATATGACAGGTTCTTCAGGAAAGCACTTGAATGCAAATAAAAAAAAAACTGTTTGGCTTCCTGTTGTAATATTTATTAATTTATATTGTATTAGTGTGTTAGACCTTCATTGGCTAACTGGGGATGTATCACAAAAGTTCCACACGTATACACAGAGGTCGCCCCAGTTGTCCAATCAAAGAACCAGACAATTCAAACTAATGAGTGAAGCACGTTGAATGGATTAACTTCATATTCAATGTCACCACGATAAGAACATTATACAAAGGGCTCAAATGCCGGTTCATTAGAAATCACACAATGTTATCATTCATTCAGCATCACAGCAACATTCATATTGCTAGAGATCACCCACAGTTCAATAATAGAAAGGTCAAAAATACACAATAGGTAATAAAGGGAACTAGTGCAAGTTATTATCAGCATGAAACATTAAAACAGCATCTATATAGTGAATAAAAATGTCAATTTTGTGAATTGTTCTCTAATGTTTTCAGATGCTCAAAATAAATATTTTGTTTTGACTTTTAATGTGATGTTATGTGTGTCCGTTCAAGGTGCTGCAGTCAGTGGATTGATTTCTGTGGTGCTCTGATTGAATAACTGGGGCAACCCCTGAGTAAATGCTGTGAATTAATAAATATTACAGCAGGAAGCTCCACTGGAATTACTGCAAGGCTTTTAATATAAAACAGAAGCAGGATGTGTTGAGTTTGCATCAACAGCAAGTAGAAGCAACAATAAATAGATGCATAACATAGGCCTGGTAATCCGATAATAATGTGTTGATAGCGTTGTGTGTTTGTGCTGCATACTTGTGAGAACGTACAGACCCTGGGAGAGAGTGTGGGAGGAGAGAGAGAGGGGTACCTGATTGTCAGAGAGCCACAGAGCTGCCAGGTCCTTCAGCTTAGTGAAGGTAAACGGTAGATTCTTTAACCTGAGAGAGAGCCAGAGAGAGAGAGAGAGAAGGAGGGAGGGGTGGGAAAGAAAAGAGAGATGTTTCTTCTGCCCACGCACTGTACAGCCTGCAGAGCATGTAACCATGGCAACGCACTCACCCATTCCCATGGTAACTGCAGGCCGTGAGAGCAGCTACAGACCCAAAACGGCCATTGAGAAAATGTTGCCTGCATGTGTGTGTGTGTGTGTGTGTGTGTGTGTGTGTGTGTGTGTCTGTGTGTGTGTTTATACCTGTTGTCACTAAGATTAAGGACTCGTAGTTTGGTCATCTGTCCGATCTCATCAGGAAGGAACTCCAGTTTGTTGGACCGCAGCGACATTACTGTCACGTTCTTACAGTTGCCGATCTAAACACACACACACACACACACACACACACACACACACACACACACACACACACACACACACACACACACACACACACAATCCATCAGATCTCATTACAATTATATCTAGTGCTGCATTAGGGACACCTTTAAACAAGCTACATAACAGTACTACAAATAGTAGTAGTATAGAATTAGGAATGAAACTAAAAATGTACCCAGTTTAATTGTCTGTAAAATGTCAGAAAATCAAGAAAAATAGTGATCACAGTTACGCAGAGCTGAAGGTGACACCTCTAATTGCTTATTTTGTCTGATCAGCAGCAGGAAACACAAAGAGACTCTATTTACTGTCACAAAAAGCAAAGAAAGCCAGCAATTTTCCACAATTAAGAAGCTGGAAGTAGTTAATTTCTGTCATTTTTTGCTTAAAAGGGACTTTCACTTCAATTAATAGAGTAATAAAATTCTCTCTAGATCAGCTAATCAGTTCAGTTCAGCTCAGATCTCATCTTTACTGTCCCCGAAGAGGAAATTCTTTTTACAGCAAGAATAACACAATGGAGGACACTAAAAGGTACTATGCAAGCAATTCAGACAAAGATACAGGCCGTATGATAAAGCCATGAAGGATACAGATAAGAAAAATAATGAATCAAATAATGTTTCAGTTCAGTGCTCATTATGGTTTGATCTCCTTACCTCCCGGGGCAGCTCCGTGAGGAAGTTTTCATCGGCAGCGAAGGTCCTCAGGCTGTGCAGGTAGCCGATGGTGGGAGGCAACGACTCCAACTCATTACAACTACAGTCCAACTCCTCCAACAAAGACAGACTGGGTGGAGGGAAGAAAGGAAGAGATACAGAGAAAATGACAGAAAGGAAATCATTCCTCAGGCTACAAAATCTCTCAGCTGCAACAATAGGTTACTTCAACAGAGGTTTTAAAGAGTAAGGATGGCACTTCTCTTGATTTTTCTTATTGTCAACAAATTCTAAGGAAAAGACTGAAACAAAGAATACGATGATCCAAGATCAGGTACTGTCTGTGTAGCTGAAGCCTGATTTATCTTATTCCTCTGTGCCATAGAGCTCCATTCTTGTCCAAAAACTATTAAAAACACATCAATGAGCCACTCTGTTGCACTGGGTGGCATGTTACTTCATTAACATGAACACAGGCTCTGTAGGTTATTTTTAGTGCATCCCACATACACCATCCTGCTGCAGTAAAATGCTCATCAGTGCACAAAACGTGTATTAATCTAGAGCTGAAAATAGTCTCCAACATATGCACTGTATACTCCAGTTTTATTAGTGTTGCTCAAAACTAAAATGCCCAGATGTTCAAGCTATTAAATGAAACTTTATTTTTAACCTTCTTCAAAAGATTTATGTCTTCAGATTGAGCTTGACAAGGCAAGGACGTCAGAAAGTAATGACAGACAGACTGACACGCTGTTGGTTTTGGTCTTTTTATGGGATTTGTTGACAATAATAAAAATATAGAATGATGCCAGCCTTATCCTTTAACACGTTATGACGAGAAGGAAAATCTGTCTTTATACAGTAGCAACAACTTAGAAGTAGAGTGTTGAGAGAAGGAAAAGATCATCACATTGAAGAATCACCCAGTCAATCAATGACTTCATTAAACGTAGTCTAGTGTTACCTACATAAATTTGATTTAATTTAATCACAACCCATCCTCATTTTTCAAACTCATCCATCTTTAATGTCTGAAATTCTTCAACCTGGATCTCAACTTCTCCACTTCGCCAACATTCACGGTAACATCCACAGCAGGCCCTCTACAGTACACCCTGACCCCCCCCCTTTGACTGCTATCATTAGCCTAGCAGCACGCCAACAGCGGGCTAATGCTAATGAGACAACAATTCTACATTAATGTACTGTCACTGTTAACATTGCATTAGCCTGCTATTATTATTCCCAATGGACCGGACCATCTGGGCCACCATACGGTCTGACAGGAGAGAGAGAGGAGAGGAGAGGAGAGGAGAGGAGAGGAGAGGAGGAGAGGAGTTTCTTATCCTTTATTTAGATGTTAGTCACATTTACATTTCCCCTGGTTTATTATTTTCTTCTCAGCATCGTTTGTATTCCCAGTTAAAACTGAAAATGTCACCTACTTCTCCCACAAAAATATACAGTTACAGTTGAATGTGTCAAATATGACATTTCAAAATCACTCCTGAGATAATTTAGCTGCCATCTGCCAACCAGCTCCATAATCCTGCACTCAATGGCGGGTGTTGCAGGGAAACACAGTCGCCAGGTGGTTACTCACTGGGTCAGTTTAAGACACAAGTTTCAAGATTCAATCTCCTCCATCTCCTTTGTATGGAGCTTGAATGCTTTCTAGCAGGTTTTCACCAGGGGCTACAGTTGTTCAGCAAGACACTTAAACCCTGCTTGCACACTCATCTTAAAGGATCAGTGTGTAGGATTTAGTTGCATCTAGAGATGAGTTTGCAGAATGTATCACTTCCATTGTGTGTAGAAGAACCTACAGTGGTTTTCAGGTAATGTAAATATGTGAAAAGCACTTTTCTAGAGCTGGTGTTTGGTTTGTCTGTTCTGGGCTACTGTAGAAACCTGGGGGTTCAACATAGCGGGCTCTGTGGACACAGACATTATAAGCTCACAAAAACACAACAATTCTTAGTTTCAGGTGATTATACAATAATGAAAACATAATTATGAATATTATATTTCCGAAAATAGATCCTCTTAAATCCTACACACTGGTTCTTCTGGTCCCCTCTGGTTGAGAGCCAGCCCCTGTTCAGGACTCTGCGTAGGAGACAGTGCTGGAAAGTGGCTGTGTGCTGCTCTTTAACAGAGGTGGGGAGGTTAACCAGATGCACACTTACAAAACCAAACAGTTCGTCCTCATCCTTAATGTCAACTCTATTGCTAAATCTAAAAATAGTGTTTGAAAACAGCTGTTATAAAGTTTAAAGCTCACCTTTGTGTCGCTTGTGGAAGTTTGTTTTAGAGTGCGTAATGGGCCCATTGCTGCCTCTTGTGGCCATTGGGGGAAAAAAAAGCCACAAGTGCTGTTCTCATCAAATACCAGTGGGCCTCTGGACTCAGGGGGCAGAACTGAGCCTACTGCAGCTTGGTTGAGCCCAAGGAGGGAAGAAGATGCCGCACCCGAAAACAGACTCTGACAAGCCACTTAAAGGTAAGTTTCCAAACAATATTCCTCACTTTTACAAGAGAACAGACTTCAACGATGACGACCAACTGGTCAGTTTCCCACTTGTATGTCTGGTTAACTGCTGCATTCTGCTGAAAAGCAGCACACAGTCGCTTCTCTGTGCTTTTCTCTGAGAGCTCTCTGACAAGGTCCCTAACAGAGCCCAGTGAGACAATCAGCTAAATTTTGAAGGGTGAACTCAGATTCAGCAGGCATGGGGTGGCAGGCCAGAGATGGCTGTAGCTTCAAAGAGCTTAAATAATGATAAGTGACACATTAACTGACACACACTGTATATAGGCAGTGGGAGAACCTTTCCACATATGAGTTTATACAGCCACCTGGTCTACATGTACAGTATATGGTGACACATTTCATAGCTGTTATACAGTCATGGCTTTAAAAGATTAATGACTGAAAGTAGAACATGAGACTTTACTTGCCCTTTGTCTGAAACTAACTGAAACTGAAAACTAAACTTTAACAAAAGAGAGGTGTACAGTAACTTATCTGCTATTATCAGCTCTGTGGTAATGTACATTATAATATTGCATTGTATTGCATCTGATGTAGCGTTCAGCAATGTGTAAAAATCACTTATTCAGGAATACAGAACTGTCCTATGTAGCAACAGAAGGGAAAATAAAGGGAGCACATTCATCATTATTAAGTAAACACTTAAGAAACTAATGAGGTAAGAAAAGGATCTCATATGGTATTATCAGAGGGGAAATAATGGATCTACAGTACTACTTATTGAGGCTAAAACCTGGGACTTGTTCAGGAAGACAAAATGTTTTGCAGCGTTCAGATACAAATGCATTGCAAAGAGTTTTATGTTGATGTCAAATAGAATGTTAAACAGCATCTGTACAGTTTAAAAAATATATATAATCCATCACAGATTGTCTGATTTGAACTGTAATTAGAAACATATTCCAAATTACTACTAAAGTGTTTTAAACAGATTCTAAATCATTACCCAAACTGATGTAATTCAATATTTCTGTTACTGTGTTTGGGTTGATTTTCCTACAAAACCTATCAATCCTGGACTTAAACAGACCAGTTGTTCTTATTTGCAGTCTGCAATATGAGCAGAATTTTATGTTTACGAGCAATTTCTCTATTTTCAGTACACAGAGATGAAAAAAGACTCATGAACAACACTTTTGAATTTTGAATGTGTTTCCACTCAAAGATGTTTCTGCTTAATTTAACAATTAATCTTCTTTTTTTCAAAAGCAACTAATCTGATTACTGTGATTGAATCTGGACTGTGATGGATTATAATAAGAATTCTGTAATCAAATTACTGTAATCTTTTTACATGCAATCATTTCTGTCTAAACCCTGTAGATTTTAGCAGGGTGGGGTTCAGTACATTTACAGTTCAGGATGTAGATTTTATTTTAACATTGTGTCCAAATATTGAAAACGTTTGGGAGGCAAACATGAAGAAAACATAAATTATCATTTTATGCCTTAAACTGAAATAAACTTTATGTTTGCATGTAATTTGTATGAATACAAGATGTTTACCACATCAATAACATGTGGTAGCAAAGTTGGATGTTTGTATCTGCAACGCAGTTGAACATCTATCTGTCTTTGAACGCACCCCTGGATCCAGGAGGCTAATGTTACTCACCCTTGCTTGGGCTTCGCACTAACGCCACAGCAACGCAGCAAACACAACACACAGAACCCCCCAATCATCAGCCAGCATAACAACAGAGCAACTAACAGTTTAAACAAGGAAAACAACAACCCACCAAAGATAAACAGTCACCTGCTGACATCATCTAAACTGACAGAAGATACTGCTGAAGGTCTTTTCACTAGAAAACAAAAGTCTACAAGGCTTTATGACTCCATTTGCTTTTTGTGAGTGTGTGTTTGTGTGTCTGTGTGTGGGTGGTTGTCTTACCTCCCGATGGTGTTAGGCAGTGAGGTCAGCTGGTTGTCGTCTACCTTCAGTGTTGTCAGCTTCTTCAACATTCCTATACCACATGCAAACACACACACACACACACACACACACACACACACACACACACACACACACACACACACACACACACACACAAACAAACATGCAAAGTTAAATATGTAATTTTTGTACACTATATATAACTTGTATATTATTATATTCGTATTATTTATCTTTCTTAAATATCTGTTATTGCAGTTTCTTTGCAGCTTTCTTTTCTCTGCACTGCCACTTTGCTGATTTAACACTGAATTTCCTCGCTGTGGGACTAATAAAGGCTACCTTATCTTATCTTATCTTATCTTATCTGCTGTTCAAAGAAATATACACTGCAGTCTGCAATGCCATTTTTAAGGACAGTATAGAATAGAGCTGGTGATATTCTATATTTTTCTTAGTGTGAAATCATCCAATGAGAAGACCAAAACCAACAATGAGTTCATCCTTTTGACAAGTACTGCCTGCGTAGCCAAGGCTGGATATAGCTTTTTCCTCTTCACCATGGAGCTGCAACATTGTCAAAAAACTATAAAAAAAAAAAAATCCATCAGTGAGCTGCACAGTTGTGCTGGCTGACATGTTCCTTCATTACCATGAACACTATAGTTTATTTTGAGTCAATCCCACTTACACCATCCTGCTGCCATAAATATTCCCCAGCAAACCAAATGCACAGTAATCAGAACCTGAAAATAGCCCCAAACAAATGCAAAATGTATTCCTGTTTGAGTATCAGTTGCTGAAAAATATAGTGCCAAGATGTTTTAGTAAATTACTGTTGAATTGACTATTGAAAAGGAAACTATTTATATGTGACCTGTTTTTAAAGATTTACATCTTCACGAATCAATGAGCTTGGAGCTGAGTGCCACAGACAGAGTAAAGAAGTCAGAAACTGTTGAGACAGACCAATGCATAGATGTTTTTTTATGGGATTTGTTGGAAGAAAAATATAAAATAACATTAGCTATAGCCTTTAATATGCTTTTCAGTTATCTGTGTGATGTCACTCTTTTAAAGCTACCACCGCTCTCATGCAGGATCTGCCCAGTACAATCCCAGTCTTCTGCTGTTCTCTACTGCACAGACCCCATCAGGAATCGCTAAACATGTGTGTGTGTGTGTGTGTGTGTGTGTGAGAGTGTGTACCTATAGAGTCAGGGAGGTGCTGCAGCATATTGGAGGATAGTAGCAGGTCTTCTAAGGCCTCACAGCCTGAAATGTCGTTATCCAACGTCTCAATACGATTCTTAGCTAAGTCCAAGTATCTCAACTGGCGAAGCTTCCCTATAGACTGCACGGAGGAGGGCGAGGAGAGAAAGAGATAGATGAATGATAGAAAAAAAGGCAGAGGAGCAAAAACTGTAGAAGAAAGTGACACTTCCAGACAGTGCTGTTTTTTTTCCACTGTGAGAGCTGCATGTGTTCTTACCCCTGGTATAGACTGTAGAGAGTTGTTATCCAGCCACAGCTCCTTTAGGTTGTGGATTTGTTCCAACACCTCTGGCTAACATGTAAAACACAGGGAAACATAGCGACTTACACTGACCATACACTAGATTAACATATATACAATTAGGTACATATCTGTCATTTTACATAAAAACAGACAGCATTAATGTTGTGAACCAGCCTGGATCCAAAAATTTGCTTTAGTGCATCGAGAGAATTCCCACTGTGATTAAACTGTTGGCAGAGTGGGTGAGACTGGCAATCACTCCCTCCATGCTTTCTCTCTCTTGGCAGGAAGCAGACCATACAGCCAACTCACTCCTGTCACAGTCGACTTCCTGTCTGACCCTGATGTCATATCCTGTCATCCTCTGTCCAGCCCTCTCTTCCTCCACCATGTCGCTGTATCCCATTTCAGGGTCCAACTGAACCTGTGCCTCGTCCCTAAATGAGACGGTCTACAGATGATTCACCATATGCCGCACTGGGTCTTCAAATGTGAACTTCGAAGGAGGTGGCCCCTGAGATGGGACACAGCATCTGTGTTTCTGACTCTCCTCTCTGCCTTTGGACTCCTTCTTTTCTCCCTCCTCCTTTTTCCTGCTAATTTCTCAAAAATAAAAATGTGTTAACTGGTAAATGCACACATGATAAGTAAGACATTACTATCTCAGCTTCCGTAAAATATTATCTCAATGTTCAATACATATAGCGCAACACTTGCTCTATTCTGTATTTCCTAACGCACAGTGAGTGTGGTAACATGTAAAATATGACAACAACCGTTCTCACCAGTTCAGAGAATTCATTGCTACCCAGATCCAACCTCTCCAACTGTGTCAGTCTGTGGATGGACCTGAGAAGAGAGGATGCAGTACAGAAATCACTACAACTGTTACATTTTACATTTTCATATAAAGAAAAATTGCACAGCCCACCCACACACCAATTTTTTTTTCTCTTATTCTAAATATTATTTATTGCACACCAGTCTTTGACTACAGCCTCAAGAACATGCCGCTCTGCATCATTACCTGTTGATTAGGAAGTAATTCAACTGCCAGCACTTATTGTAAACCATATTCACAGGTAAAGTGCCGGGAGGGTTGTGCACTGGTGGTCATATATAGTAAATTAGAATCAGTATTTGCACTTCAATCAATCCACCCTAATTGGAATCAGTGTTATTCTTTGAACTGCAACTCTGAAGGTTGTCTTCAGTGTTATAGTAGTGTCCTTCTGCAGCCATGGTGACAGGCTACAAATTCAGTTACTTTAAGTGAACAAGAAATATTTAAAACATGTTCCTGTTCTAACAGGCTTCATCTATTCAAGAACACCTGCCAGGGATAAATATAGTTTGAATCTGGACGCCCGGGAAGGCAAGGATACACTCTGTAATATCAGGAAGCATCTGTGAGTGCATGTGTGTGCACGTGTGTTGCAACTCTCATTATTTCGGATACATTTGTATGCACAAACACCCACAGACACATATGGCGCTTTGTCTTACTTTGGCATGGTTTTCAGGTGGTTCTCTCTCAGCTCAAGGATCCGTAGTTTGGAGAGTCTGAAAAACAGAAGGCATAAAAACCAAAACTTAACTTACTGTTTCAATTATCTCTACAAAATGCAACAAATGTTACTAGGAATGTCATGGACCTGTTTCCTAATCAGTGATCATAATTATTTTGTAGTTATTGATAAGTAATGTTAGATATGCAAAAAATTACTTGGCAGCACTAGAGATGATCTCCAGCATGGAAATGTTAGTTTAAAAGGATTCAGTCACTTCCCGTATGAGCTTCTGCTCAGTGTTCACAGGATTTCATATGAAACCCTCAATGTCAATATTTTCAAACTGGTTTGACAACTTACAAATACATACAAGCAATAGAATAAAAATACTCCATCACCCTTTAATAGAGGGTGAAAAGGTGAGAGGAAGAATAAATGAAAGAATGTCTATTTTTTGTGAGATGAAAATATTATGTTATAAACTCAGTTACACTCAGTTTGATCAAAATTAAAATACATTGCCCAACGCTTCACAGGTTCACCAGGCTTTATTCACGTCAACAAACGTTTTGCCTTCATCACCCTGATGACCGGTGCGTTCATTTTGATGGATTTGCATTGAAGCTCATTATTCATGCACTCCAACCAAGGCTTAATCAAAAATACAATTGTTGCCCTGAAGATAAATATGAAGTACTTAAGCCTCAGCCTGATTCTAACACACTGTATAACAAAAAATATCCTCATTTTTAAGACAAAACTTTCCAAAATTCAGAAGAACAGAGTCAAGGTTAATAAACCTGGATGTGCTCATTTTTCTCATAAAGATTCTTCCACACAAGAGGCACTGAATGAGGCGCTGTGCATATAATATGTAAAAACAATCTGTCCAACACAATAACCCTCACAAGTGAGGACACACTAATGCATCACTTTACCTGCCAAAGTTAGCCGGCAGATACTCCAGGAAGGCATCGTTTAAGAAGAGCTGGGTCAGATTCAGGAGCTGCGTAAAACCATCTGGGAGTCTGAGAGAGGGAGAGAGAGAGAAAGAAAGAAAGAAAGAAAGAAAGAGGAATGGAAGAGAGGAATAAGACAGGGAAAAGAAAGTGTGTGTCCTTAGAGGGCCTTGGTGGAATAAAAACTTGGACAATGATCCCATAACAACCCCTGCAGAAACAGCTAGCTGCTGTTAGCCTGCAGATGACTCATCTCTGACACACACACACACACACACACACACACACACACACACACACACACACACACACACACACACACACACAAAAAGTAAAAGGAGCATTTCTGTCTGCAGCACACTGTGTGGCTGAGTGCAGTTTTCTTTCATGGACATTACACTGACAATAGGAAAACAGCAATTACTAACATTACACCTGATGCTCCAGTAGCTTCACAGCAGAAAAGTAATCACCAGCACTTTACTGTAGTACTGTCTTTTTATCTTCTATTGGAGATCGAGCCAACTGGATATGAACACAGGGATACGCAGTATATGGCTGAGGTAGTGTAGGGTCTGTGGATGCAGCCAACCCTTACAAAATATTTCGCTCCTCTGTGGTGCTATTAACACATGGATTGGAATATGTAAAAGCAACACTAAAGAACAGTGTTGGTCTCTTGACACTAGATTGTGGCAGAGAAATATCAGCTCAAACAGCCACCTGTGGAAAATGCATCAAACAGTCCATTAGATCAAACTGGTTAAAAAAACCATTGATATCAATTAAACATGGAACAGTCTGGAGCACTGTTTTTTTTTTAACTTTCAATAGAAAAAGATTCTCAGTGAAAGCAATAATTTGAATGAGCCATTTTTAAAGTTTTGAGAGATGTTTATTTCTAGGATCCAGAAGCTGCACGATCAGATTAATTAGCCCTATATTTTTAACTTTTTTTGTTAATACCACTGTATGTCAATCCTGCTAACATGAATGTTTGCTACTGTCAACTCAGCAGTGATATTAGTGAGCTGTGTTTCTACATGGTGTGTGTTAGTGTCTTACTTGGTGATAGGGTTGACACTGGCCTCCACCACAGACAGACCTTTACAGCATTTTATATTGTCTGGAAACTCCTGGATACCTGTTAGAGACACAGGGAGAGGGAAAAATCAAATGTGGTTATACAGTATAATGATGTATTAAGAGCTGAAAGATGTGGTTAATTAATCGATCAAATGAAATAATCTGAAACTATTTTGGAAACCGATCTTTGTTTGTGAGATTAATGTGATTATGAGGTTTAATTCTGGGCTCAGTTATTCTGGATCTGCAAGAAAACTCACAAGTGCTACCCTTGTGTCCTAACCCACTCAGCTCCGTATGCTATATCTGGCTGATTGTAATTCAAATTTTATGCAAATGTACATGGAGATTATCATCTTCTCCAATACGTCTATCATCGCAATCAGCAGTTGAGAAGACTGGTGAGTTTGCAGTGAACTTTTCCTTTGCTTAGTTTTTTCAGTTTGGTTTCAGTTTAGACATTATTACCATTTTTACTGATGTCCAGCTCTTTGAGGTTAACCAGGCTGGCGATGGTGGTGGGCAGGTTGGACAGGTCGTTATCAGGCATGCTCAGCTTCTTCAAGGCCTGGCAGTTGAAGAGTTGCTATGGGAACACAGAAGGAAAACAAATGAATATTATAGTCTGTTGGCAAATTCACACAGACCTTTAAAGAAAGGTACAAAAGGATGGGGAGCAAGGACATCTGCTGGAGGCATGCACCACTTAATGTTGTGGAAAAGCAGTGCCATTTGAGCTGCCTTTTTCTATGAATAATGCAGAAATAATCTCCTCCATACGGTGGCCCCTGAGGACAAAACACATACTAGAGCAAAGCAACAACATTTAGAGAAATGTGCCCTAAATTGAAAGAAATACTGTAAATGCTGCATAATATACAAAGCACAGGAAAGTGTGAGATGCTGAGAGATGCTGTAAATATCAAAACACACAACAGACAGAGGCACAGACATTAAAGGAAAGGCAAAAAATACTAAAACAAATACAAAGGCCAAACACACAAAAATGAAGAGAGAGATGCACAAGTTACTAACTGAGGAGCTGCAAAGCTGTTAAAGCTTTTCCATTAAGGCTTCTCAGGAAACAGGAATAAACAGTTTGGCAAAATATACTAAGTTCACTTTCACATTGTCAGATGACTTTTTATATATACTGTAATTGTGTGCCAGCACAGCCTTGACAGAAATGTATTTAAAATTAAAATAAAATAAAAAATCATATTAATTTATGAAAAACTGCTGTTCACTCGTCGCAAGGCAAAGATGAGATGATTTTCATATATTGTCAGTTCAATTTTTCACCCATTTTTCAATCATGGATTTTTGTATCAACTTCAGCAAGGTCTCCTTTGTCTCACAGTAGATGTCTGCATCCACAACAATCTAATTATCTATTGTAAATAAATCCTAATGCAAAAGCTTCCTAACACTATAAAGCCCTAGTCCTTAATAAGTACATAGCAGCTCATGGTTCAGTTCACAAAGATCAAAACACTGGAGTAATAGGGTTGAATATGAAAATAATAATAATATGAAAATAATAATTTACATTATATCATGACCAACCACACACAAATTTCAGATGAAATGTCATTTTAACAGTATTCTGCTCCTGAACAAAACAAGCTAATAAGATAGTGTTACTTTCATTGTTCCCTTGAGAGAGAGAGAGAGAGAATGAAATGTATTAACTAGACTGAGAGCTCCTTAATACCACAATCTTGTCAGCACAGGTGGAACATCTCCTGGGGAAGGAGTGTCACAATAAGAATATGAATCACTGGTGGTGCTTTCTGAACAGATCAGCTAAATCACATCCTCAGTGTTGCACAGTAGGTGGCATGGCATCTGCACAGACTCAATGCTGAGAATCTCCTGTCTGCCAAAAAACATGAAAGAGCTGGTTTTCCTTTGTCATCGTTTCCCTAACCTCATCTCAAAGTTAATAACAGGCAGAAAGTCACTAAAGAAAACTCACACACTTACAGCGTGTGGTATGATTTCCACAGTGTTATCTATGCTGTGGCTGGCTGTGTAAACATGCCATAAACATGCCACTGTTACCCAGAATTCATCCAATGAATGTGATTTGTCCACAAAAATGTGTACACACAACACAAACCAAATGTCTAATATGAAGTTTTCTCATAATTACAACAAGCATATGCTCATTCACATTAATTCCCACAGGCACTGTCGAGTCCAAGACGCCTAATTTGCACGTCTGTCAGTGAAATGGATTCCAGGCAGACATTTATCAAAAACAAAATGAACACAGCACAGGGGGCAAAGAGCTGCTTAGAGCTAAACAAGGGCGGGGCTGCTCTGTGCCCACAGGTCAGGCCAGACCACTACACTTTAACACACAATCACTTTCATACACACACTCTTAAGGAGCTCTCCAGCCCACTTACATGAAGGCCAATCACTCTGGCAGCCTCAACAGCTCTTATACAATTTGGCACACACATACATACACAGTATCAAGGCTGAGCAGATTTTTTTTGACAGTTGAATGCAGGTTTGGCCTGGCACTTACACCGCCCTATTAAGCTGTGTCTATTCATTCAGGCTATATTTAGAAATCCAATTCAACATCTCTGTCATTTAAACCAGGACAGGATATCAATAAAATGAGACAGCCTTCTTATAAACAGCACCTGTAATTCTCCTTGAAATATTGGAAGGGCATTTTGTCATCACTGCCCACATGGGGGTTCTTTGAAAAGCTTGAATGGTCCAGGCTACCACAGTGTGGCCCTGCCATGGCCAGGAACTGACCTTCTCTCTCACTCCGTGTTTCCTGTCTCTCACTGTTGTGATGTCCACCTTACTAAAACTAATGCAGCGCTCCTGCAACAAATCCTTCCTTGATGAAGGTTATGATTTTCACTGGTACAACTGGGGCAGACAAAATAATAGAAACGCCTGTTAGTTCAGCAAAACGAGTCAACAGCACCACAAACTACATCCTGTGAAATTACAGTAGAGTCAACACCTCTGTAGCACAGTTTCAACAAAAACTGAACTTTACAACTTTCATGAAGGTAGGATTTATTTCAAGACTGCTGTATAAGACTGCAGTACTTTTATATAGGTGTACCTAATATACTGCCAACTGTGTGTATGTAGTATGTAAGCATGCCAGAGAAATAATAATCAAGATCTTGATCTCTAGACTCTTCAGACTCTGCTTTTCTGTTGGTAATGTTGATAAAGCAATAAATCAAGGAAAATATATCCCTTTATCTTTATTTTTAGATCCCAGGTTATATTAGGAAAACTTCACAGTGGTCCAGAGTGAGAAATCTCAACAATAACACACGGTTGTACAACCAGCCAAGTCACAGGTAATGTGGTCACAATCTCCCCTTCCTGAGTTACAGCACTGAATAATAGCTAGAGGTTGCATTATGATGTCACAGTGAAGTTGACCTTTGACCATTTGAATATAAAATGTCATCACTTCATCATTTTATCCTATTATGTATTTGTGTTAAATTGTGTCATAATTAGTGCATGAATTTTTGAGTTCAGTCAAAAAAAAGTGTTTTGTAAGGTCACAGTGACTTTGACCTTTGAACTTTGCTGACCAAATTTTCATCAGGTCAGCCTTCAGTCCAAGTTAATGTTGTCAGATGTAATGAAATTTGAATATACTGCAATATCACGTTCATGAGAAAGGGACTGACAAACAACAAGAAAACGTAATACCAAACCACTGATGAAGACCATGAGGTATGATCAAAAGCTCCTTCACAGAGCTACCAAATGGACCTTTTTATCAGATGAGACGTCACCTTCTCCTTACATAAAGGTATCGACCAAACACTAGGACAGGGTTTCCTCTGAGATTATGCAAAGATCAGGCTCACGTGATCACAAATGTGTAACAGGAAGAGCTTGGAAGGTAGAAATAACATAAAAGGGGTTCGAGGGTAAAGTCAGAGAGCGGTCCGCATGCGGTCAGGCGTTACCTTGGGTAGTTCCTCAATCTGGTTGGCGTCTAGGTAGAGCTCCTCCAGAGTTCTCTCGAAGCTGAAGATTTCTTTGGGGACCTGCTGCAGGCTGCAGTGGGAGTAGTCCAACACTGAGATCACTTCCTCTTCACCACGGAAACAACGGCACGGCACCAGCCGGCCAATCAGCTTCCGCTTAGTGGTCATTTCCAGACACTGAACTGTGGAGGTAAGAAGGGGAGAGATGATAGATCGAAAGGGTCATTACATCTCCATCATCTGCTGCCAGTCTTTACTCATTTCATTGTGTCTCTGCAGAGAACATTGTTGGTTTGATCACTAAAACATAACAAAGGGTCTGAAATACAAAACTTGCATCAAATATGTTTCTGCTTCAGAGATTAACTATGAAACTGGCATTAAAATTCATATGTGTGGGATTTTCTCTAAAATGTTTTGAAATCATTTTTGATCACAGCCATGTGAGCCACATTCATTTATGTTGACAGACAGATTTATCTGCTTCTGATGAGTGGTGCAATAAAGAGATGCACAAAGGAACAGAAAACCCACTGCAAAAAAATGTCATAATGTGCAGGGAAACTTGGTGAGTTAATCTGTCTGCCGGTGTAAATGACAGTGTTTATATGACTCCGCACACATCAGTGCTAAACTGGCACCGATCTGTCTTATCAGCTCATCAGTAGAGCTCTATGATTTGGCAAACAGCCCTGTGTTTGACTGGCAACCTGTCCATGGTGTATCCTGCCTCCTGCACATTTGGAACTGGGATACTGGGATTAGTTCTCAACCTCCACAACCCTGCAGATGTTACAGAGTGAAAAAATAAGTCTTTAATCAACAACTTTCAGCTTCAAGTAATCATGAAACAAACTATGAAAAATAGGATTTTCTGTGTGGTGATTTTCTTGGATAAAATGATTAATGCAGAGATTCTGATACCTAATGCCAGCCTACTTTGTACTGCTGTTACGTCACTTACAGCAATACCAAAGATCAAAGGTGATATATGTTAAAAAATGAAACCTCAGTGTCCTTCAACTTACAGACCCTTGCATATACTGTACTGTCTTTGTTCGCAGAAATATCTATACTGACTACTGGATACTACAATCCAATCTGCTCATCTAACACTTCTTTCTATTGGCTGCTTAAGGTTAAAAAAAAACTATAAGTCACGTGATACATGTGTCTTATTGCTCAAACTCAGCAAAGGACTTCACTCTTTAATCTTAAATTGGTAAACAGTTAACCCTTAACTTACTGATGAATCTATTTTAAATACAGAATTACCTGATTGCAAAATTTAAAAAGTAAAAGTAAAGTAGTTGTAGTAAAGTAAAAAGTAAGTAATTAAAGTAAATGACTCCCCATAGAAAACCTCTTCAAGGAAAAATTACAGCAACTGTTGCGGTACACATGGGCCTCTGAGAGTTTTCTAAAAATAGACCTAAAAAAATGTGGACCTATCCTTAAAGGCAGGGATGATGTAGGACCAACATTAGTAAGAGAGCTTCAAATGTGGGTAGGTGTAACACCCAGGGCAGATGGGTAATACAGCCGTCCCCCGCCAACCAGCAGTTACCCAGCTCACAGCAGGCTGAGGCTCAACTCTCTCAACACACACACACAATCTCTCTCTCTCTCTCTCTCTCTCTCTCTCTCTCTCTCTCTTCAAACAACAGGCCAGAGCCATATAATTAGACTGAATCCTTTGTAATTCAGCGACAACATCACTCCATCACTCCATTACACGACTCCATTTAAAGAGCTAGCGGCTGAATGGCATAAGTAGGCTAACCATGGGTATTAAAATCCTTGAGTGAGGATTTATCATTCAGCTTTATCATTTCAGACCCACACGCTTACTACACTGACAAATAAACGTTTTAATGCCAGCACGTTCAGACAGAACAAAGAGTGAATTTTCACTTATCAGACAGCCGTCTCAATTTCCTGTTTGATGTGGATGAGCTAAAGCCAGCTGTGATGTGGAGAGGAGCAATGGACTAAGAGTGGAAAAGGGTTACGAAGAGTTAATAGTGGTGTAAAGAGAAACACAGGAGTCAAAAGGGTGACAAGGAGGAGAAAAGGAGGGAGGGCACATGAAAATGAGGAGGTGCAGAGAGCAGAAAGAGGGGCACCGGGAGGCTCAGAGATAAGACCTGCAGCTTTATCTGTCTATAACCACACGTGTCCAGCTGCACAGAGAGACCAGATGAATTTGGATGACAGACAGAGCCATCTTGAGCATTGTGAGGACTTTATGTTATCTGCTCTAGTTTGTCACAAGCCCAGTGAAATCTGATAAAAAAAAAAAAAAAAAAAAGACTGCAGATCCTCCAGGACCGTTTATCTAAAAGGGTTGGACCATTAAAATCAATACATCCTTATCCACAGTCACGGTCAAAGCGGGTGTAATGAGGCGAGCCGGGATTTACTGTTTGTCTACAGTATGTGTAAACTCAGCAGTTTTCATGGTGACCACTGGTTCCTGTTTAACCCTCGTGTTTCGAACTTAAGGTAACCCAGGGTTTGTATATAAGCAGTAAAAAATCCTGTTTCCCCAATTCCAGCTGGGTGAACTCCCGACTCAGAAAACACAAAGAAACGCTGCTAAAGGCCAAGCATTGAAACTACGGGTGGGCCACATGGACAAATTTTGTTATCTCACATATAGTATTCATATGTGACAATATATTAATTATTATAAGCACTTGTGTGCATTATGTCAAGTATTTTTCTGTAAAAACAATGATCAGAGACCAGAGTTAAATCCTGAATTTAATGAGGTTAAATAAAACTTTGCATACAGCGAAAGGCAAATGTAACCAAGAGCTCTTTTTCATGTACTGAACGTCTACAAATCCCCCCAAATATCAGAGTGGAATTAATAGATTACACCCTATAGGAAGACAAGCAAAGGTGTGATTTTCACCAACAAAAAAAAAAAATTAAAAAAAGAAAAGATGGCTTCCTGAATAGCTGATTGATTGTTACAGTATTAAGAAACAGGACACAACCTAAGGTACTGCCCAATGAAAGCAAGATAGTAAAAAAGGTTTGAGGAATAATGCTTGGTAGACTAATGAAGAATTTTTGTGACCACTTTAATTTTGATGGACTAACATCATATCTTTGATATTGCTTTAGAGCTAGGCAAAGATTGCACAATCCTCCCAATATAGTAAATTTCTATGGTCTTAATTGTTCCCTGCTGTGTGCACATTCTCAAAATTAAAAGAAAAAATCTGAATCATCTTAAGAAATATTGTTGTTGCCGCTGCTATGAACAACAACACAGGACACAGTATACAAGTGCAGATTTTTCCTCTCACTCAGACTATTAACTTCATCACATGTTCTTCTACTAGAAGACAACGAGCTGCAACAAGCTCAACATCATCAACAGTTCATGTTAACAGTTTCCAGGCCTGGAGCAAAATACAACACAGCACATTTACAGGTCACGACATCCTTCTGCTCTATATGGTCTCTGTCAGATCCTCTTCATCTAAGATGTTTAGACAAAGCAATGGAAACTATGCACTGTGACACCAGATGTTACTTTATATAACTACTGTATATTCTACTTGTTTGCAGGCATAGTACATACTGTATCTTACATATCTCCGGTATATACAAAAACTTTTATTGTTTCAGCCAATAATACCTTCCTCTTAAATATCTGGTTGTCGTTAGGCTGTCCACCCAGCAGAGCGCACAGGTCAGGTGATACGCTCCGTCACAGTTACACATTCGAAGCAGCATTAGCCATCTGAGTAAGCAGGCACTCTCCATTAGCTTGGCTGAAAGCTACATGACCAGCAAAGGTGTGCAAATTGGTTTAATGCTTACTGCATCTACTAATCAACCGCTTGACATCACAGCCAAGAGCCAGATGGCCCAGTATAATGTCCCAAACAAGCCAGCAACACTGAGTAGGACTGGCACAACCATCTACTATCCCATGGCAGAACCAGGAATTACAGTTTGTTGTAACCCTTCTATTTTCTACCTTTTATCATGTTTTTTTATTTTTTATTTTTATTTTGTGGAGGCTTAGTTTTGCTTGATTTCCTTTTTCTACGGGTAATCACAGTCAAAAAAAACCTATTTGTTTCTGTTCAGTAACGTTAAGTCACACACAAGCTAAAACATTTCTTTTTCCAACTGACATGTGGTATAGTGACTCTGAATAATTAAAAAACATTTTAAGAGATCCAAAAGGATCCAATATAAAAACACTGAAAAGTAAGTCGTGGTTAATGGTCTGGCAAAATCAATAGCATAAATATCAGCACACATCTGCTAAACAATCTGTTTTTTTTAGCTGCTCACACTGCGGCTACTTGATTATGCCCTTGCAGTCTATTGATGTAACAGCTTAAATATGCAAAGAGAGAGTAGACTAAAAATAACAGCTTTTCTGTCAAGAGAGCAGAGAGAGATTAGAGCTGATGTTACCCATCAGAATTAAGCAAGTACTACAACAGAAGGGACAATGACAAATATTTGGAGCAAATGGGAGAATGTTTAGGTGGGCAACAGTGGAAGCTGACTGTGGGCAGTCACCTTCATGTCAAAGACACCCCCAGAATAAAAAGTGAGAATATGGACAGAGAAAATGCACAGAACAGGATGCAGAGCTGCTTAGACTTCTCAAATTTATCGATTTCACATCAAGACATATGAAAATGAGACAAAAAAGATGATGCAAGATGACCACTTTAACCTGCATTAAGGCTTTAAAAAGCTTATGTATTATATATATTATTATACATACTCATGTTCTTTTATTAATATCATGTTTTAGGGAAGAAACTGGACCTAACTTTAAAAATATTTGCTTTTATATTCAGTTTCTGTTGTGTTTCTAGTGCTCTTTCTGAATGAATGAATGCAGGGGGGACATTGAAGTTGATCCAATCCTGGGGAGCCAAAGTCAGTAGCCAAAAAAGAAAAAAGTAGGAAGAGTGTTCAGCGCAAGTCGACACCAATAGGGTGAAACTAGGAAGTGAGCGTGGTTGGCTGTGTTGGCTCTCGCTGCTGCTATGGAAACAGCATGACAGAGCAGACTGACTCTGCAGAGGCAAAGCTACATGTGCGAGCCCTGACATGCGTGTAATTCAGCATCAATACAATGAGTCTGACATGAAAGAAGCAAATAAGTGAGTAGTGGCAAATTTAGCAAGAACTGCTACTGCAACACACACCCACCTACACATGCTACACACACACACACCCACACATATATGTTTCACACACATGCACATTCACAGACAGGCAAGCTGTATTGTAAGAGGTATTCAGATACTTTACTTAAGTACAAGTTGTCACACCACTATGTCAAAGTTATACACTGAAAATCCGAATTAAGTAAATAAATATACATATTATCAGCAAACTGTACTTAAAGTAACAAAGGTAAGAGTACTCAGTGTGTAAAACTGTCCCTGTCATAGTGACACACATAGGAAAAACAAGCCCATGGGTTGTCTGTGCGAGCAGCTCAATACGATCCACAGTTACGTTTTATTATTAGGCGACCTCCACTGGTCACCTGAACCAGGTAACCAGGAAATCAGGTAAAAAAGTATCAAAGACTGTGTGAGGAGGAGGTAGGGGTGGATGGATGGGTCCACACAATACACTTTGCTTCACTTGTGAAACCAACAGTCAGCATTGTTTATTATAACCACGACTGTTCCACAACCTTAACTGCATTTTTATTACTGTAACCGTGACAACAAAGGTCCTCTAACGTTAACAAAATACTTATTTTAACCCAAACCATGATATTTTCCAAAACCCAACCACGTAGTTTTGGCTCCTAAACCTTAACCAAGTTGTGACCATTTTACAACCTTAATCGTGTATTTGTTATTGCTACCATGGCGACTGGTGCGGTGTTGTGGGTTGTATCAGAGGGTAGTGTGGTCGCTTGGATTGAAGAACTAGTTGTTCTTTTATTTTCTCTTTCTTCTGCACCTGTCAAGTTTTTTGTGTGTATGTTTGTGTGTGTGTGTGTGTGTGTATGTGTGTGTGTGTGTGTGTGTACTTGTATCATTCATGTAAATCCCTGAAATGATGGAAATACAACTCTGTGTGTGTGTGTGTGTGTGTGTCTGTCTGTCTGTCTCCTCCAGCAGCTCTAGAGGGTGAATTCCCTGGGGTCCCATGACAGCCATCACTTCACGTGCAGCCTTGCCGTCACCATAGTAACCGCTGCCATAGAGACCGTCTCCCAAGAGCTGGGTGTATTTTTACTCACTCTCCCTCTCTCTCCCCCTCTCTCTCTCTGTCATAAAACAGAACATGCCGCACTCAGTGGGCGATCGCTCCACATTTGGCGACACTTTACACAGACTCTAATATATCAGACACCTTTATAGCACCTGAGCAAGAGCTTGAGAGCAGCTTCCCCGCGTCTGTCTCTTTCTCTCTTTCTGACTGTTTTTCTTTTGTAAAGCTGTGAACGATGCACTCTGCAGAGCTCAGCCCAGGCTTCTGCACTCGCTCACAATTAAACAGTCACACGCTGTCATGCACAAGGACATGTGAAACACAGACACACACATTCCCACAAACATATAAAATCAGTGACAATAACAGACACTTGCTACAGTGATAGCGAGAGAAAACGGAACATCCTGTTTTACATCCCAGTGCTGCACATTGTAAAGCAATCCCTGAGCAGTGTGTCAGTGTGTGTGCGTGTGTGTGAGAAAGAGAGAGAGACTGTTTATGTGGGAGGCAGTTAGCTAACTAGCAGGCAGGAACAGCTTGTTCTGTCTTCTTTACATTAATTAAATAGCCACTTACAGCAGTTACCTGCACCAGCACGGGCATACAAACACACAGTTAGATTTATTTGTCTTTTGTTCTGAGCCAGGAACTTAATCATTTGCAAATGTCCTGTTCGGAAATCTAGGCTTTTACCAGTGATCAGCAGGTTTATACTACATTTAAATGTTGTCAGGAGTCATTTGGCATGCACAGAAATTACCAAAAAGAACGGTTCTAAGTACAAAGGTATCACTAGGCAAATGATGGATTTGGATAATGGACGTGAAGTTTGACATTTGGGGTGTTTTGTAGCCTCACAGCCAATGCAATCTGGGATACCCTCCAGCCACATTAACAAGGAATAAGGACATATAGACAGTGAACAAATTATTATAAATCTATTATTAAAAATATTGAACTTTTCCATTTTTTGTACATTCTTCATATGTCTTCATTATCTGCGACGACTAATGTATTTGGGTGCTAATCTAACAAACATGTAGCAACATCTAGCCAGCAATCCATCCATCCAACACCTACACCCATGCTCAGGGTTACAGGGGAGCTGGAGCCTCTCGCAGCTCATATTGGAAAGAGGCAGGATACACCCTGGACCTGTCCCCAGTCTATCACAGGGTTCACATACATAGTTACTTGCTACTGTATATAGATCAAAACCTTTTTTCTCAGATTCATACCAGTCACCAGTTTACCTATTCTGCATGTCTTTGGACTGCTGCAACAATAAGTTGAATTATCAGCAGTGCATTAGCATGTGACCTGTCTAGGGCTAAAATACAATAGCAAAAGACACGAACCTGGAGTGCTTTGTGTTTACAATACACAGGTTAATGAACCACAGTGCAGACTTGAAGCGCATCTCAAGAGGTGGTCTCAGTGACCCGAAGTCAGTCTGAACTGGTCTCAGTTCGGTTCACTTCAAATGCACCATGTTGGCAACTCCGCAGGCTGTAAACACCCCCCTGATAGAAACTGTTTACGCCAATTCCTTTTGAAATAGCAACGTCCAATTGGGAAACTCCAACTCAGTCACATGGCAATCGGCTAACCAATTGGCTGTTGGAATTATGATCATTCACTCAGTCAGTCAGCTGCGATTATAGGGCTGGCCCCGCTGTTGCTTCTGGACCCTCTTGCTGTAAGCCAATAAGAATTTTTATGATTTTATTTTTTAAAGATGAAGATGCACTGAACACAGGATAAAATGAAACAATATTAGTCCCTCTTAATTTCCTATCAGATGCAAGGGAATTGCCTCCCAAAGCACTGTGCCATTGCAGATGACACAAGGCCTATCAGTGATGTGAAAAAAGAGGTGGGTTGAAAAGTTTAAGTATGTCTGGAAGCTCTGAAAAAAGAAAGGAAAACTTGATGCAGCAGAGGAACACACGGTTTAGTCTTTACCCACCAAGGGTGAAGAGATCATTAGTATTATACTTTCTGGAATCCGATAACAGATACAAATAAACTTAACTACTTGGCTTAATGTCCCATTAACTATTGGAGAATGCATTGTCTTGCCTATTTCTAAAATGTAATCTAACAAGCAAGCTACTTGCTAGCATGCGAGCAATGACCCACAGCAATGAGCAAGAAGTGGAAGAGATGATGCAAAGCAATTTGTTTGCCTGGAGCACTTGAATGATGCAAAATCATTTTCCTAAACTTTTTCAGTAAAGGAAGATATCGTCTAAATGGATTCTCAGAGCATAATGGATAATGATCCTGTCAGTAAGTAAAAGTAAAGTAAAAGTGTCATATAAAAAAGACATAAAGAGACTAGAGCTATAAAACAGGTTTCAAGTCCCTTTCCTGGTTAAGCCAGTTTCATTTAAATATCTCAATATCTCAAATCACAGATTAAGGCCTCAAGAGGCCCCCAATTCGGATAATGAAGAACCTCTTGGCCAAACAGTACAAATGAAAGAAACCTCCTCCAGAGCAACAAAGGAGGGATCCCTCTTCCAGTTCGGACAGACATGCAGTAGATGCTGTGTGTACAGAGAAGAGCTACATAGTAAATTTACACAATGCGACGTGACAAAATTATGATTAAGGTCTTGTCGAGTTTATTTGACTAAAACTATTTGGTTAATGTCAGGGAAAGATAATCTTCATTAGGGTTGACATTAAATTAGCTCTCAGGGCCATAAACTTTGTGTGCCCAGCGTCCACCTCTGACATCTTCACTGTGAGGTTTTACAGCTGTATAACACACTGCCATTCTAATTCTACCTTTGCTACCGAGGACATTACTCACACAAGTCGGAGATTTCACTGTCAGGAAAACACAACCAAAGCCCTTTAAAGTATTTAAAAAACTGACTGATGCTTTCCTTTTTCCTGACAGGGAAAAAGACTCACAGAATAACAAACTAATGTTGTTGAATCATGCTCTGGATGTTTTCACACTCAGCCAGTCCAGTCCGCTGCCGCTGTGGCTCCAGGTGGCACGTCTGTAAAACTCAATGACCCTTACATCACTGACACTAAAAATAACAATCGACTGACATGACAAAACACAGAACAGCTGACAATTTCACCTACAACCAAAAACGTGGGAATCAATTATGCTCGGATGCATGAATGAACAAATACACAAATTCACCAAATGAGTCAAACTGTTGTGGCCTAAACTGAGACTCCAGCCACAGAGAGACCTGAAAAAATGCTCCCATATTACAAAAGGTGCCAACTGTACTGGAAAAGTTTAGGGCCCAACTGCACTCAGTGACAAATACCAACAAATGACAGACTGACAAGTTAGACGGACAAACAGTGGGATGTATAAATAGTTTGCAATAAAGACGAATAAACAAGCAGCCAGACGGAGAAAGGCTGCGTGACAGAGAGCCAGAAAAAGCCTCACGCTATCAGACAGGAACATATCTGGGTTAGTGCAGAGATTTTCTACCATACAGTACACAGTTTACATATGTCCACAGCTTTCATAATTTACACATTAAGTCCTTCATCAGGCAAAACTGCCAAATATTTCCAGCTTCTCAAATTTGAGTATTTGCTGCTTTTTTCTATTATAAACGATTGTAAAAGGAATTTATTTAGATGAGGAGACTGAAGGACTGGGAGAATCAAACCATTTCCAAGCTGCTTTTATAACCAAGATGTCACATGACAAAATCACCATCTGCCATGTGGTCAGGTGTCTGCCTGACCTTGTGTTCAATAGTGGAGACTCTCTTCTACACAAAGTAGCTAAGGTTTGTCCAAAAAGTCACTAGAATTAAAAAAAAAAAAAAGTTACTAAAGGCATCTGAAAAGTCAGAAAATCTAGCAACAAAGGCGCCAACGTGTCAACAATATTTGTTTACGCTAAATCATTTTGAAAGAGCAACGGCCAATTGTGCAACTTCAACCCTCAGTCCGTCAGTCAGTGACATTCATGTTTATAGGGCTGGCCCCGCTGTAGCATTCCAGCCAAAAAGAATATTTTTTTGTACTTATTAATACTTATTTGTTCAGCCTTGACCAAAATTTGTCCTTTTATAAATTATTGAATAATTTATTTATTCAGGAGTCTAAAAGTAATTCAAATATGGTAACAAAAATGATCGCAAATGGTAGACCACAAGGGACAATAATAATAATAATATTAAGGGGTTTTTAGTGGACATAGCTTTGTTTTAAAGTGTCAAATGCCAAACAGGTTAGGAACAACTGGATTTAACATCTCCTTACGCAGGAGGACAGCACACAGAACTACAGCAAAGTCAAAAGTGAGCAAAGAAGTTGGTATGAAAACTGCAATATGTTCAGTATCAACGTATTTGCGACTTGCCAAATATAGACATTAACAACACAGCTCACCACAAATTACTGCGCCCGGTTGGTTGTCCATTCATCCAGACCTGCACAGACCACCAGTCTATCACAGGGCTGACATACAGAGACTAACAACCATTCACACCTACCGCAATTTAGAGCAGCCAGTCTATCCCACATGTCTTTGGACTGTGGGAGGAAGCTGGAGTACGAGGAGGAAAACCCGCATAGGCCCAAGGAGAACATGTGTGCTAACCGCTGCACCACTGCGCTGCTCCAGATTAGTTGTATGTATGCGTAATTTCTAGGAGACAGGGTTAAATAGGGACGGCGGGATGAACTAAAAGAACAGGATCAAAGTTACATTACACTTGAATTACCCTTTGACCTTAATAAGATGAGAGGTTAAACTACAAAACCACGTGGTTGTGTATCATTGTGTGTTAAAATGGAGTGGTGTGATGATCAACAGTCAACTGGCTGTTCTCAAACATTTCCAGACCAGCTTATTTGGTTTCATGTCTGAAGGCATCACTCGTCCAACTGTTCTTCAGTATCTGTGAAGCTCACAGAGGAGTGATTTTATTTGAGCCTCTCCTCTCCTTCTGTCATGTCTTACTTTTTCTCTCTCTCTTTCTCTTTCTCTCTCTCTCTCTCTCTCTCTCTCTCTCTCTCTCTCTCTCTGTGTTTCCAGGCCAGTCTTTTATTTTTTTCTCCTCTCTGTTCTTCCAGGGTTGTGCTCATTGGCCCAGTTCTGACTGAGACGCCCCGGCACATCTCCTTTTTCTGTCTTCTCCCTCTCCCTCTCCCTCTCTCTCTCTCAACGCTCTTCCTCCGTCTGTCTGTGTTTAACTTTTTCTCTTGCTTCCTCCATCCCACCCCCTACCAAAAGATACAGAGAGGGAAGCCATCTTAAATCGAGCACAGTACTTTTTGTTTGCTCTCAACGGGAGCGTCGCGATCGGCATCCATTTTTAAATTCCAGGAGGTGATTCACTGGAAAGATAAACGTATCATCCTGTGTCTGAGAACGAGGAAATATCCACAGAATGTGTCCTCTGGAATCAATCATCAGTATGAAAGGAGAAAAAGTAAATAATAACTTCTGAGAACTTGTCTTTTCATATAGCCCAAACTTCTGAATCACACACATAGCAGACAAGGTCTTCAAAGTAACCTTGTTAGGGTTGTTCAACAAAGTAAATTAGAGGTCTACATCCTGCAACAGACTGGATCAGACAACTTCAGAAATTCAGGCCATTCTATGACTCTATGACTAGGTCAGGTTCAGGACTAAAATATTAATATTACTATAAAACATTAATATGTTTGTTATGTTTTGTAACCCAGCTGCTTTAGTGGTGTTTTGGGTGGTTGCTCAGAGGATCTAAACACTAAGCTTCAAGTAAGAGATCCTTCTTCCCCCACTGACTATATGCAGAACCACATCCTGCCAATCCTGGAGAAGCTGATTCATCAGGTTCTGGGTCAAAATTTTCAGCTACTGCTGTACTTTACCATAAACGTCATATTACCCATGCCTGGGGCTGGAAATTGAACCAGGAAGTGCAGCCTGATGTGCTGAGCCTTCTTCAAGTCTTCATCTGTGACCGAGACAAAGGTCGTAGATAAAAAGGTCTGTTGTTTCTGATGTTTCCCTGCTCCAGCAGAACCTTCAGTGCTCAATGCAAAAACCCTCTGACAAAATCAGTTATAGAAAGTTATGAATTGTTGGTTCATGCGTCACTTTGTTAAGTCATTTACAACCAAACATGGCTGAGTATAAATAATCATCATATGAAGGGGTCTTAAGCAGGGATGACAGACAGAGCGGTTTATAAATTGACTTTTGATGTCACTGTCAGTCACTAAGAGTGTATTTCCATGTATGTGTGAGCATGTGTGTGTTTATTTTTGTGTTATTTAGCTATTTATTTAAGGTCACCTTGGCAAGCTGGTGTCCCAGCAGCTCGTCCAACGCTCAGAGCCAGAAGGAGAGGAGAAGACACACACACACACACACACACACACACACACACACACACACACCCTTGTTTCACTGTATTCGTGGGGACCCTTCATTGACACAATGCATTCCCTAGCATTCCTTATCTTAATCATCACAACTGAATGCCCAACCCTACCCCCAACCTAAAACTAAACCTAAACCATAGTTCTAACGCTAAGCTTCAAACCAAGTCTTAACCCTCAAACAGCCATTTAAACTTAAAAAGTTGGGTCGAGCATTTTGTCCCCCACAAAGCTGTCGAGACCCCACAAGTGTAGTGTGCTCTCAATTTCCAGGCTGCACGACAAAAGCATAGCAAAATAAGCACACACAAACACACACACACCTATATTATTACAGCGTCATGTATTTCAGCTTGAAACCGTTGACCTAGAAGCTTTGAACTATTCATAGATCATACTAAGAACAGGGTGACACTTGTTATTAAAAGTTTTAGGTTAATTTGATTTAACATTTTGAAGCCTAAATATGAACCCCGTGTCCTCTAGGTGCAACCTAAGATGTACCAGTTCATGCACAGTACAGGCTGATCCACATCGATTCAAAGCGTCACCTGCATATAAATTTGGCAGGAGTCAACCAATGAGGGGCTCTCCAAACCCACGTGGTTAAAACTAGGGGTTTTCCAGGTATTCCTTCTTTTTAGTTCTCAGTCAGAGGTAAATATCTTTAGCGCTTTAGCTGCTAAATGACAGAAGGAGGGCACAGACCTCAGGGGAAGTGCAGAGTCAGGTGATGAACTCAACTCCTCTTACATTATACATGTTTATTTGTTCCATTATAATACAAAAGTGCAGTTTTAAAGCATCACAAGCCTATCTCTCTTTCTCTCTTTTTAATCACTGCTTATCATGAGTAAAAATCAGGATTACTTATCATTACTTACTCCCTATATTCAATACCTGGTTGCTCATCCTAACCTTAACCACACCTGTTACAGGTCTGACCCCAACCCTCACTCCAGCCTGAACCTAGTCATGATTTAAACTTAAACCATAAATCCTTACTTTAAAAAAAGCGTTAACTTGTGATTTTTATGATGAGATGTGAGACTGTGTCCAGTTTTCTGTCCCTCATCGTGATGAATACAGAGCACACAGAGTCCTGAATGCAAGAGAACGGTTCACCTTCACCTGAAAAACTCGCTCTGTACACACTGTGAGACCTGCTGCTATCTGGAACAACCTCTCTATCTTTCTGTCATCCCTCCCTCTCTCTCCCCCTCCTCTTTTGCTCTGGCCGGGAGTCAATCTCTCTTTTTTACTGCCAGCTGATAGCTGTGCATGACTGTCTGGATCTCTATTCATGCGTTCACTCCATCTATCACCTGCTGCTGCCTCTGTCACTCCTCCATCTTCCCATCCCCTCTTCTTCCTCTCCTCTCTGCCTCTCTCTAAATGAAAACAGATAATACGCTGTGGCTTTTCATCTGTGCATTGATACTTTTCAGCTTGCAGCTTTCAGGTTTACAGTTTTGCTCAAGGTCACTTCAACACTAACGCACACAGTCTGTTGCGGGAATCAAACCTGTGAACTCTCAGGTACAGCAGTCTCTCCTACCCTGACCTCTGCCTACACGTTTGCAGGGTTTTGAATGTTTTCCTCACTCTGCATGACAGCCTCTATTTGCATAAACACCCTTTATTAAGTTTTATCCCTAAAGCTTTCTTTAACAGTCCGTGAAATTTGCACTGTGAGCCGTTGCTATGGTAACCAGGGGACTCAATTGCCCAAAATTACCATAAAACACTAATTAAAAAGCCCTGGCTAAGAGCACCACTTTGACAAGCTTTATACAACACTTCTGAACTAGTCCCTCAGGTGAGAAAAATGGACTGGGAATGGAAATCATTTCAACACCCACTGGTGTAATGTTTTATAATTCTGTGGACTGAATGTAAACTGAGTGTATCTGAGTGTAGGTGTGCAATGTGTGCGGTAAAATGTGTAAGTCTAGGGTGGAGTGGTTCTGACATGCCAGATTTTTGACTTTGTATACTGGACCTTTTTCAGTGAATTTAACATTCTGCATCTGTTTAGTGGTATTTCACCCTCTACTCTGTTCATTAAGGTCAAGCATCTACATGACAGAAACACTATAAGTAAAGACCAAAACCTTTTGTTACCACTTGCCTGATGTTGACAAAAGTTGTGGAGCAATGCATCTTTGTGAAATGTATATTTTCCAAGGGGCTTCAATGTATTTTCCAGAGTATGCAAATGTCACAGTACCCTGCATACCATGTGTTTGGGCCACACAAAAACACAAAAAATAAAATGCCCTTTAAATTATTTTGAAAAATGCAAACAATATACAGTGTGAATAGATGGAAAATATAATTTAATACATTTTCCAATGAAAATGTAGCTCAGTAAGTAATCTACAAAAATAAAACACTATACTACACTAAAATTATCTATGAATTAATATATATACAACAACTTTGACAAACACTGATAATGCATTCATAAAATTTTGGCTGTGAATCTGCTGGTTTCTAAATGTGGCAAAAAGGAGTTTAACAAAAACTGCCCACCTAGCACAACTAGGATGGTGCCTGTCTCTGCTCTGGTGTGATGAAGTCCCTGATGTATTGTTTGGACTGACGGTGACCAGCATGAACTCTCCTCAGCTCGTGCAGGATAACTCTGTACCTCTGCTCATGTTTGACTTCTGAATGTAGTGCCATGGAGACCTGTATGTAAAGTAGGGATGTGGGAATACTCAGCAGTTGTCCCTGACTATAAGCTACCTAGCTATCCTGTGGCATCTGCCACACCCGCCACAATACAGCTGATACATGTCAGCGCTGGTACACAGGACAGTGGCATATCCCAAAAAGAGTATGAGCGTAAACCTGTGATAATGCATGCCCAGATGCCATCAGTGTGTGGGCTCACTGTATATAGAAAAAAATGGGTGCTGGTGTTTTCATTCTCATCACTGGTGTGTTGCCCCATCTGTTTTTCACACACTCAGGTGACAGGTAAACCTGCCACCGACACTGAAATCTGATTTTCACAAGTTTATCTGTTTCTGGAAACATGATAATAATCTTCTTGCCCAGTGTTGCTGTAAAGCCTAATATTACCACAATAAGAGATAAAAAATTTATGTGAGGACCTTTGAGCTCTGGTTTCTCATTTGCATCCATCATACTGATGCTGCAAGCTGTATGAGCTAGACCAACCTGACAAATGTGGTTTGAGGTGGAATTTAAAATTGAGAATTTATGTTGTGCACATGTCAGGACGTACACAGCGATTATGTGGGGTCACAGCATTGGAGTGCAGTTAGAAATACGTGCAACCTCAAGTCCCTTGGATGCAAAACCTATTAATTCACCAGAGTGAGAGCTACAGTGAAACCTCAGGACAAAAGCAGTCACTTCTAAACCACTTGACGGACTTTGATGAAAGCTGGAAGGTTGGAGAGCTGATGCATCCTGTTACCAATCATCTGCATCATTTCCCCTGTAATAATGATGATAGTCTTTATATCACCACTTTACCACCATTCACCATCAGTTACCATCCGTACCTGCAGACACAGCTTGTTGCAGAGCAGTGTAACCACAGACACCTTCGCTGTCTGGACACAGAGGGAGACGGGAGGAGAACAGTCAGAGCGAGGAGGCAGCTCTGTGAGAATACACCGGTGTGAAGCCCACTAGTCACGACATAAAGCTGCTCTGAAAAAATGTTTAAACACGATGCCATCGCCACAGCGACGTGGGCATCACAAGGCAAATTCAGGCCAGTCAGTCAAGGGTGAGACACTTCACTCCCACATACCTGGGCACCATCGAACTTCACCATCACGATTCACAGCGCTCGAAGGGAACATTCATACAGATCATTTAGTGTTGTTGCAGAACACTTTATCATACTTAGACTTCTGTGGAATGAGCTGCAAGACTTTGTTACTGCAGGAACATTTAACTTTAACTCTGGATCTTCACACTTTAGTTGCAAATGTTCTTGTACACAAAAAGGAACAATACGTCATTGCCACAAATCACAGTCTGTACTTGCTATTTGTCACTCCCCCACCCCCTACCTCTCTCTGCCTCTTTGTCCTTCTAGCTCTGTTGGTTTAAAACCAACTTCCTTATCTTCAGTCTTCTAAATCAACCACCAAAATAATATGCCAATGTGGGGTTGTTTCTATGTAATTCCAGTTTGACCCTGTGCAGTTATGATAGGAGCAAACAAAGTCGTAGGGATGTAGCATGCAACCGATCAAGCCAAGTTTAGTCCAAAACATTTATTCTCATTCTGTGTTCTATCTAAACGTCGGCTGCCTTTGACAGCCTGTAGACTGATTTCTATGTGAAGGACTCAGACCCGTGACACTCGGGCCTCTCTTCCACTCCCTAACAGCACCAACTATGTGCAAAACTACCTAACGTTAGCTTAGAAATTCAGTAAGCTAACATCAACAAAGGGCCGGCTCCCACCACAACATTAGACTCCAGCACAAACTCTGCACAAGCACAAAAAGAATAAGAAGTTTTATCTTGTGAAATCTGTCTGGTAAAACAGGAATGTGACTGACATCAGGGGAAAACTAGGGTCAACATCAGCTGACAACGAAAAGGCTTTGTAAATCCTATTTCAGAAAAACATAATGTTAGTCAAACTAGCCGGACATATCTCCACTCTGTAAAAACAGTGTAACTTTAGTTACTTCATTCTGGTTACCTCATTTATCAACATGATGCCAGTCTGTTAGTGTCATCTAGTGTGACTAGCCTTCAGGACTACCAGGACAAATCCTAGTGGGCTGGTGGATCATCAAAAAAATCCACAGTGTTTACTGGGCCTGTCATTCAGGGTGTGCATGATATGTTATTATAGGATATCCACCAGGGTGTCCGTCCATGCACTCGCCATGGTCTGGCGGCAACAGAAGAGTAGTCCTTTATCTGTTCATACATGTTGCTATTCATGCTTTCAAAAAACATGCTGCCTCTGAAAATAATCCAGGTTTCCTACAAAACATATTTGAAGTTGCAGTTTAGTTGTATAGAAATGTTTTTTTCAGCAAAAATGCCTACTGCGCAGTAGATGCACATGTCGACAGGCACGACTGAATTGCTAATGAGCCCTGCTAACTGCATGTGTAAAGCACTAGAACAGGCTGGCATGCTACAGCTGCCATACAGGCAGTCGTACGGACCCCTATAGAGCCCATAAGACCTGTGGGAGCTGGCCTACATAAACTCACAGACAGTCAACAAAAGGAGGAGAGAGAGGGAGATGGCAAGAATGAGTGGGAGAAAGAGAGTCAATGATGCATTATGCACCCAAGCTTAGACTCACACACATTTGTCTTTCTATACTTCTGAGGACCCTCAATGGCAAAATGTATTGTAGCCCTTAAGCCGAACTTAATCTAATTCTAACCTTAACCTTAAAGGTAACGGTCTGATATTTTCAAGTGATTGAGTGCCTACTTGTGAGAAGATTTACTGTCATTACCACAATGCTCAAGCGCCTGTTATGACCATAAGAGTGTGGAAGTTGATCAGAGCTCCCTGGGACTGAGTTGGGCTAACTGGGTGAACACTAACAACTGGACTGGTGTGACCCAGTAGAGCATGATGAACTGTGGGATAACCTTCGCTCTGAATGCGTCAAAGCACAATGAGAAGACGTGGACATTAAGCCTGGGGCAAATCCACCCTGTCTCCTAGAAATTATATTCCTATACCATTAATTTGACACAGCGAATATGTTTTCTAAGAAATATAATTGCAAACATATGTGTTCTCTTAGGCAACATATTTTTTATCTGTCAAAAAAAATTAAAAATAATAATAATAATAATAATTCTAGGGAACAAGATGGTTATGTGTACTGTGTTGGTAGTTTTACACACTTGTCTACTATCTGTAAGCACTTCAGTGCTCAAGTGTGGGTCAGAGCCTAAATCTTAACCTTCACGCAGTCCTTTGAAGAAGTTAGGACCAGCCAAAAATATCCTCACAATGCAGAAATATTCTCGCCACGATGGTTTAAAAATGAAACTGGCCTTTGCAAAGATAGCAATACAAGCCCACACACACAGATAAGCGATCGAAGATTTCCAGAGATTCCAACAGTGCTGAGACGAGAAAAATCATAGTCAGCAATCTTCTCTCTCTCTCTCTCTCTGTCTCTCTCTCTGTCTCTCTCTCTCTCCCCCCCCTCCCCCTCCCCCCCTGCCTCCCCCCCCCTCCCCCCTCCCCATCCCCCCTCCCCATCCCCCCCTGCCTCTCTCCCCCTCTATCACACTCTCACACACACACACACACAATTCATAGAGTCACATGCAGCTCCACATAGTACACTCATACACATGCATGGATGAGCACTCTAGTGTCCAGAGTGACATGGTATACTGCACACACACACACGGACACACACACACACGGACACACACGGACACACACGGACACACACGGACACTCCCCTCAGTCACGTGCAGTGGAGTGGTCTATTACCGTTTCTCCACACACTGGTGCCCACAGCGAGCCTGAGGACTTTGCTCAAATGAAAAGAAAAACACTGTCAAACAAAATCACCACACCACAGCTCATCTCAGAGATGAACTCATGAATGGACGAAACTATTCAACAGAGCCTGGTTCAAATGCTGTTTACTGAGAGAGAATAAGATGTGTTGCATTTACACAGTGTGCTGTTTGTAATATTGTAGTAATGAATGTAATTGCTGTAATTGTAAATGAAAGTAATTGCACGGTTGTACTACGCTCTGCAGGACATTAGCTGATATTCTATACTTACAAAGACACAGAGCAGCTGAGTGGTGCCAGAAATATAATGTGTCATCATAAAGCATCATCTCTTTTAGTCTAATATAAAAATCTAACCCATTTTGACATTAAAACACAACATCAGGCATTTTGACTTGTCATAGCACGAAAAGCACAGGTGGGATGATGAATGACTAAAATGATGCCTCTTCTCCATTAAGGTGGAATTCAGACATTAACGTTATTAGTCACACCTGCACATTTCCTGTTATGACATCAAAATGTCTGCCACGAAAAGGTCGATTACTACTGTTTGCTTTTAGCTGAGGCATTTCTTCTTCTTGTTTTTTTTTTAAAGTTGTTGTCCCTTTTCATTATACCTTTACTCCAATACATTTCAAAGGTAACAGTCAGAATGAGTATAAGTCCACTACAGTCCACTACAGACCAAAACACTACTAAAATAGTGCGATAAAGGCCAAATCATCCTACAGGATGGAAGGTGTGTTTTAATAAAGAATACAATCAATGAATAAATGATGATGTATCATTAAAGATGAAGATCAGATTTTGTTAATCCACTGTTATCCCAACTTGTACCAGCACCATTTAAGTGAGGTACATATTAATGCATCAAGATTATAATCAAATTATGTAATTTACATTATTGTGAAACAGGACATTGAGCATTATGAGTACCTTTAGTTTTAGTACTTTAAGCACATTTTGAATATATTACTTTTACTTGTAACTTTCTTCTAACTTGTGTTGATCTGAGTACTTCTCCCACCACTACATCAGTCACTGAAGCAGTTCTTGAGTGGAGGGTTGTATCCTCCATTTGACTTTCCTCGCTGTCAAAGCATTCATGACTGACTGCTACTGAGGAGAGGGTGGCAAATAATTTCTTTCCTCTGAAGCTGAAAATAAGGAGCATCACAACAAGTCCACATCTCCTCTCCTGATCCTGGTGAGAGCAGCTCAGTTCTGGCAAAGCAGATGACCCCACTGCTCCTGGTCATACACTGAGCAGCTGGCCAAATGTTACACGTTAAAATTGAAGGATTAGTCTGATGATGTCGTCAAATCCAGTGAAAATACGCAAACTATTGAAGAATCAATCTGTAACCAAAGCCTGATATAGTTTATTTCTTTGTGCCAATCACCTCCATTATTGTCCAGAAACTCTAGGGAACACACCATTGAACCACACTGTTAGAGTTGGTGACATATTCTTTCATTCTTTCATTACAATGAACATACACACTGTAGACTATTTTGTGTTGATCCCACATAAACGATCCTGCTGCCAAAAATACTCACAAGTGCACCAGACCTGCAGCTGTAAATAGTCCCCAGTGAGTAACATTTACTGAACTCTGCAGTGTCCTGCTATTTCAGAGAATTATTTAGCTTTTTTGAGAAATGAGACTATAAATGTGTGACTAGTTTATTGAGATTTATGTTTTCAGTAGGGAAAAAAATGGGTTGGGACCAAGAGACACAGATAGGCTCGAGACACTGCTGCGATGTTAGTTTTGGGATATGTTGACAGTAATGAAAAAATATCAAAAATGCCAGACTTCGCCTTTAAGGAAGAGCCGAAACATATAAACATATAGATACGGTGACTAAAAAGAAAAAGCTGCCTCATTGAGATGATAAAATGTCAAAAAGCAGCGAACCTCAGTGCGCACTAAGACGAGCCATATTTCAGTGGCTTCATGTCTGATAGCCGATGACAGCTAAGCTGAGACAGGCAGAGCAGGACAGGAGGCAGATGCTGTCGACTTCAAAAGATTTAAAGATCCACTGCTCTCAAATTCACACCCATTCTTCTTTGCTTTTAGTCTCTCTGTTCACTCTGCTGTTCGGCTTTTTAAAAGTCTCTCTGTCGACTTGACTCACAATTATCCTCAAAAGCAAGCTGACACTACTAATTTTAATCACATGTTTATGGCATGTGATCATGTGTCTATTTTTATTTCCTACTCAACTGTTCTCTTTCATAAATGGGGGTTATGGTTATTTTTGCTACACTGAGATGCCTGTTATTATTACACTCAATAGGGTTCAAATTACCTCCAAGTTTAATGCTGCGAGTCTTAAAGGATGATGAAAGGATTTTAAAGACTAACAGAGGCCTTAGGGTTCCTCTCTGTCCCCCTCTCGCTTCCTTTCAAACATCCCGGTGTACTCGGCTCTAATGAAGGGCTCAGACCACAGGATGCCCGGGCCTTTGTCCCATTAAGAGGAGACTGGGTCGCCCACGGCAACACGTGGACCAACCAGCATAGGACGCAGACAGACCCACCTCCTCCTGTCTCCTGGGAGACTGTCATACTTTACACCCCTTTCTCCAGGAATTACTGGATCAGTTTGGATTCACGTGTTACAAGAAAGCCAACTATTTTTTTTTTTGGTACTTAAATCAGAAATAGGTCATTGACTGATTTTTAGGTTATTTAAAGCATCTGTAGGGGCCATAAAAGTATAATGGAATATGGCCACTGGTGGAGAAAATATTTTGATCCTAATACACTGTAAGAATTGGTGTGGTGTTAATAATCAAACTGTATTAATACCACACTGTAAAAAGCAAAAGTCATAGTAAACGTATAGTAAGAAAAATGTATTTAAAGTATTGAAAGTGAAAAATACTCTAATCATACATCAATGTAAAATTTAGGATTTCTTTGTCGTAGAAGGTTGAGGTGGAACTGATTTTTAACTATTTTGTGTAGAACTGCATCCGTTGATTATTTTCTCAATTAATCGATTGATTGTAAAACTTCTGAAGAAGAGAGAAGTGAGAAATGCCCATCACAATTACCCCGAGCCCATAATGACATTTTCAAAATGTTTGGTTCACCTAACTTACAGCCCAAACCCGAAAATTATTACAAAACAAATTCAGATTATTATTGAAACCATTACACATTTTCATCTTTACGTGAAAAATGACTAATATAGACTTATATAGTTGGTTTATGTCAATCAGCTCACTGATTAATTGACCAATTGCTTCAGCTCCTTGTCTATACTGTTGGGTTGTATAAAAAGGCATCACGATTTGTAAGGGCTTTCACATGTTTTATAATCAGAAATCTTTATCTGTAAAGTGCTGAGTAACCAAAACTGTCAAATAATTGTAATGAAGTAAAAAAGTACAACATTTCCATCTGAAATAAAACGGACTTGAAGTATAAAGTGACACTAAAAGACTCAAGTACAAGTGTCTCAAATTTGTACTGAAGCACAACACTTTATTGTGTAAATGTACTGAGTTACATTCCACCACTGACTCTACCAAGTGTTTCTAACGCAGCACCGACTTCTGACCAAGTGATGCCTCAGTCTCTGTTTACTGATGTTCTGATGTGCTACTGTAACTTCTTCTCTAGAGCAAAAGAAATGAGTAAATATTGATTTGGGGCCCGTCACTGTGATGAATCGTCTACCAGCTGCTCACAACAATGAGGTTAATAATAATTCTGACTTCTTACTGTAAACACAGAACACACTAAATTAAATTTATCTGTCAAAGTTTTGTTTTTTGAGAAAAGTTGCCAAACTTATTACTATTTATTTGTGGGGAAAATAAAAGAAATGAAATCCGACAGTGGACAGCTGTATTCTAAATGGGACTGACTTTTCTGCATTGCAGTCAGGCCACTGTCTCTAATAGAAACACAATCACTGCAATAAAAAGATCCTGTTATTTTATTTTTTAAAGTCTGTGTTACAGGGTTTAGGATGTGGAAAACTCACTTTTGTTAGAATCAATTTCATATCTTTCAGTTCTTTTAGGAGCTGGCCTCAAAAAGACTTATTCTAGTGATTTGATTTTCCACCTATCGTGCTGGAAGACAGAAGGGTTGTGGTTTTTTGTTGGAAAGAAACCTGGAATAAGGCAGCTACTGTTAAACAAAGCTAAGTGATGTACCCTGGCAATAATGTATGACTGAAAGGAGACACTGCTCATTTCCCAGTCCAGTGTCAGAGAGCAGCTACAGACAAGTTTGCTCTTAAAATCATAAATCCTGCATCCAACAGCAATAATACCAATGTTTTTGCTAGTAAAGATAAAAAAGCTACAAAAGCTGAATGCAAGTCTAAGTGTGACAGAGATCTTCATTCAAAAGAACTGTACACAATATGGAAAGTATGAGGTGTCATGCATTGTTGGTCATATTGTGAGTTGTGTGCATTTGTGTGCATCACATCAATTTAATTAACTTCCTGTCACTCTACACTGAAAACATCCAACAGAGAAAACACGACACAATGTCTGTGACAAAGCAACAAATCTGACAAATTGCTTTATTTGGAATTGGCTGCAGTAAATTCCTAAAAAAGAATATTTAAGACCATTTTTTAAAATACATAAGTTTGTATGTATTGATACAGATATAATCATTTATATTCTCTATTTGGAGCCTCCTCCACATCCAGAAACATACTAAACACACTGACAACAGAATACAAACAGAACCCCTTATTTTGATTGATATGACAACTCTTGAACTGTTGAGATCATAAATATGTTAAGAATTTAAAATGTGGTTGTGGGTTGCCAGAAGAACTTTGCGCGTGCACGCACACGCACACACACGCACACACACACACACACACACACACACACACACACACACACACAAACCAAGCAAATTCAGCAGAAACACCAGGTCACACCGTACGACACACTGGACAAGTGTGAAAGACTCAACTACACACCCACACACACTGAGCCTACAGTATAGTGTGAAACACCTTGCGACAGTCCTGCCAGGTTGTTCAACAACTGCATAGGATCCTGTGTTTTTTTTTCCCCAAACTGTTCACAATACAAGTGCATGTACAGCCATCGTGTTTGCACAACCAAAGAGCTGTTTCTTCTATTTCTCTGTCAACCAGCGGTGAGACACATGGCCTGAAATGCTCCATTCTTTCAGAACATACTCCAAACTTGGCCCTTCCCTGCCACAGTATCCTGGCCTGCCCTCGTCCTTGTCAGTGACAGGTCATCCTCTAAAGTGTTCTTGTTGCTGTCACAATAGATGAAGAGAGACTTTTTGTTGAGACAGAAAAATACCAGAAGCTCCACGACATGTCGCTTCACTATATCACAACAAAGATGCTGCCTGGTGAGCCACAGCTGTGCATCGTGAAGCCCGAGGAAGCATATAACACTGCTGCAGCGGGCATTTTGCACTTTAAGGTATGTTTATGGCAGCTGTTGAAGACAACGGAAGTATGTTTCAACAGTAATAATGACAAGACAACAAGAGATTGGCTCAGGATTTCTTACAAAGGATTCTAGTTTTTCACCTTGTTTAAATGAGTTTACTTTCCGTTTATCTGCAAGGAAACAGAATAAATCAGTTATGAGTTAATATGCACACTGTTTGTGTAAATTATATCAGAAATTGGGCTGCAACTAGTGATAATTTTCAATATAGATTGTGATCTGTTGATTGAGCTTCAAATGTCTTGTTTTATTTGGCCAACAAAAAAAAATCTCAAAAAACAGTTGGAAGTATTGGAGCAATGACTCCTCTATTATTTCCTTCATTATCTGTTATTAGCTTGACTGAGCTCTTCATTGTTTGGTCATTAAAATATCAGAAAATAGTAAAAACAATTCCAGAGCTCAGTGTGATGTCTTTGTTTGTCCAAATAAATTTACAATTATCAACATCTGACTCAAAGGAATATATATATATAATACCCTTTCAAGTGACCCTCAAAAGCAAAAATTGGCTCTATTAATTTTGCAAAGTTCAATATTTTCCACTCCAATTTCATTTTCCTATTTGACTTTACAGAATGGGTCCACAATCTGTAATTCGAGCCAAAAAATTATGTCACCCTGGAGAGAACAATGTGCATGATGCAACCATGGCAACACTGTCACTGAGACTGGAGGAGGGACAGAACGGATGCTCCCATATGAATCTCCACTCACAGCGAAGAAAAAAATAAAATAAAATCGCATTAAACCCGTTAAATGAACAAAAACGGATGAGATAAATGTATCCTCTGAGAGACCAGTTTGGAACAGTTTCACGAAGCCTGTGTGAACCTACAGTACAGAACGTGCCGTGACGAAGAGGATAATGTTTCTGTCTGTTCCTCCCTCCTCTACTCTCCTCGCTGCTCTTCTCTGCCTCTCTAAAATCCTGCAAAGGCTCCCTTACATTGATTTGTTTTGGGAAAATGCAGCAAAATTGTGTTTGTAGTTCGGTCTTAAATATGGGTGCTGCTTAAAGTCATGCAAAATTCACTCCATGCACTTTATTTATTTACTTTATGCATGATTATTTTTATTATCAATTAATGTGCAGATTCTTTTCTTGATTAATTGATTCATCTTTTGTAGTAGTATTTGCATGTTGAAGTTTAATCCTGCAACATGACTCCCTTCTCCGCTGCCCATCCATACACTCAGTGTTTGTCACACAGTCATGTTTGGATGAATATACTGCCTTCATATTGACCTCTTGCCTACTTTGAAACCCAAAGCTCTGCTGACAGTCACATCTTTGGTCAGATTTTGGCAAAAAATACAACTGGCAAAGACTCTTTCCTCTGCAAAGTGGCTGAGTAAAGATTCATTAAATTCAACTGGAATTTTACATCTTCCTCAGCATCATCACTGCCATCACCACATCTGACAACACCAACATGTTACAAACAACAACTATAATCACAATCATTCTCAATAATACCACAATTCATTCTCCTCATCGCAATACACGCTGTAGATGTACTGGTATCTCTGTCCCCCTTCCCTCACTGGGTCTCTTTCCCTTGGCCTATCAC
>NW_027273861.1:26297500-26322500 GCF_046630095.1 Trachinotus anak | reverse complement strand
CAAAATTAAACCTGAACCTGAAAGGTAAAGGTGCCATCTATCAAAAGAGTGATCACAGTGTCATTGAAGTTTTAGCTCTCTGGCTGATTATTTGTATCCATAGCACTACTGTTGACAGTGAATGGTAAACTTCTAAATGTACCCATCATCACTTATGTTAGTATGACAAACTAAAAAGCTGCAACCGTTCGCAGGAAATTTAGATGTTTGCTGAAAGTGTGTCATTGCAGTCCAGAGGTTAAACATGAGATTCAGATAAATCAAAAATGATGAATCACAGTTACTGTACAACTGTACAGATGTGGTAGTCAAGCTGAAGGTCAGAGGACCCTTGTTGGTTTTGTGATGGACATCACAGATGTTATGTGGCACATTGCTGCTCACAGTCAGTAGCCTACTGAGTGGCTGCTGGTTTGCTTTACTCGCTGTCCAATCAGCTCAGTTCTCTTGTTCTCTCGGAAACCCTCATGTCCGCGTTACGGTCGAAGGTTTACAACCTGAAAAGCAGCAGCCGAACAAAACCAAGCTACATGACGTGTTCTGTCTGTTTGTCTATCGATCTCCGCTTTGATCGCAGCGCGCCACCTACACATTACATATAATGCGTCAGTGACAGTCAGTTGGTTGGAGTGTGTATGCACGTACATCGGTTATATATGTGGGATGCCAGCGTGAATCTATGGCAGAGCAAATTAAATTGAATATTGATTTAATATGACAAAAAAAAAAAATAAAATAATTAATAATAAGTTAATACATTAATGGAAAAACAAGCCAAATATCAGATTTGACATTGGCAAAGGCATAAGCTATTGGCTACTGGTCCATCAACATAACCCTAACTCCACTGCAAACAATATTTTACATTTCTTACTGCCTACAACATCTGCACATGACAGCTATGATTCTGACATGAAGATTTGTTCGCTATGGATTTAGTTCCCAGGGAAACTGGGCTGAGATTAGAGAAGCAGAGAACACAGGATACATTTACGTAGGGAAGGTTCCAGTTTCCAGATATGAATGTTTGTAACTGTGTGTGAATGTGGAGCCTTCATGCTCAGCAAATCTACCCAAACAAGGGTCAAAACCAAAAATAAAATATATTGAAATAATCAAAAAATCATTGATTTCATGCTGTGACATTATTATCTTCCAAGTGCTTTCCAATGCTCTGCTTCCCCATTATGCCTTTCAAAGGGTCATCTAAATCCAAACAGACAACAAGCTATACTGCAGGAGAGGGACTGCCAGGCGTGGACCAGTTGTGTGGGAGGTCATGACAGCAACAGAAGCACAATTAAATTTAATTTAGTTGGACTCTGGAAAATGAAATGTAGATTTATAACTCCCCTTGAACTCCTCTGGACGAGAAAAAAGGTGTGGTTCCTGTCATGACTCTGATGACTAAACATAAGAGCTCTTCAGCTCTACTTCACTCTACTGTACTCAACTCTTCTCTAACAAATTTCATAGTATCTTTATGCCATCTGTGCCAGTTGGCAGTGCCAAACAAAGCTCCAGTTAATCCCAGATGGCAGCTCTGGGATTCTCTAAGATTGACTGAGTTTAACAACAGTCTGTGAGGAAGCAGGAGGCTGGCCAGCCAGTCACCCTGTCAGTCATCAAGTCATCTCTCTCTCTCTCTCTCTCTCTCTCTCTCTCTCTCCAGCTCTCTCTGTTTTGCTGGGTCACCTTGAGGCGTGTCACGTCCACAGAAAAAAGAAAACATCACTTTCAGCTTTTCACTTCCAGAGATGAAACTTCAGAGACTAACAAAAACTTTTAAGCCAAAGTCTTGTTGAACATCTGGGATTGCATTTGTTGCCTGGCAACAGCAGGAGCCAAATTTAGACAGCCTTGGGCTTTTGAGTAAAAGTATATAGAATAAGTTCTTTTTTCAAAACAAGATATCAAAGCAAGACATCCTACAACAAAGTGGTCTACTTTTAGGAAATAGATGACAGCACGAATGGAAAAAAAAATATTTTAAAAATTACAGTGGTTGTTGAAAGGATGGTAAGTGGCATCCTTCCAAGGCTTGTGTGTAAATGGATATGTAGAGCAAAACATGGGTGTGTGTTGCATCTTCTGTTTCTGAGCGATAGAGCTGAAGGCTGGTGATTTTGTTTCGACTGGTAAGACCTGTTCCATTGAGTAAAATATACAGGAATCCTTAACATTTGCCAGTGGTTTTCCTACATTCAGCTGTGCTCTCTTGCACCTGCTCTCTGTTTGATTACAGTGGTGTATTACATTACCACTGTTTTATAAAAGCAGTGAGCCACAAGGGGCCAGGTTTTATAGTGATTTAAAATCAATATGGGGAGGGCTTTACTAGGCTTCATGTTGTGTCTGTTTATGACTGACTGCTGCTTGTGGTTTTTTGTGGTTCATTAGCCTGATCACAAAAAGTATATAATTAGCTGTATGTTAAACATTTTTCTGCAAGCTCGCTGCTTCTCCTGTAATTTAAACCACTTCTGAAATAAGGTGTTTGTATTTTAAAGTGGATTGTGACTTTTTTCAACAGGATGATCTGCTTGATTCTATACTCTGTTCTTTTTTATCAGTACTGTGAACTGACTATTGTGTGAAAATAAAGGAAGATAAAAACATTTCTGCTAATCTGGAAGCATGCTGACACCAACATGTAGGCTTATTTGGAAACCAATATCACAAGGGTGCTTGTATTCTCTAAACTAAGGGAATGAATAGGTTTAATAAATGCTGCTTAAAACAAAGACACTGAAAGCCTCATAAGGTTCATTTGTGCCTTTTCTCAAGTAACTCAAATGAGAAGTTGTCAAATTTAAACACAATAGATGAGAAATAGCACATTTGCACTCTGTGTAACACCTTGGTGGGCCAAACTCATTTTCTGAGAGCCAGGTTTTGCCCACAGGTCCTATTTCAGGGAGCTCAGATTCAGCTGATTTTGCCCACAGCTCCTATTTTGGGCATTTCTGGTTTAGAGAGCCAAGCTTGGGGCTGCTACAAAACATAGGTCGCACTGCTGTACATTTAGAGAGGTGGCCTATTTTATGCACCAAATTCATCTCCTACAACACCTCACATGTATTGTGTGAGTTTTAGCTCAAAATATAACAATGATGCTCATAAAATCAGGATTCCCAGCTCCACAGATACAGTATGAACTGTCAATGAACTGTCAGTCAAAACTGCAGTGTCCAAACTACAGGCAGCTTTAGTTAAATTCTGCATAAGGCTCCAGCTCTGTCTGTGCCCATCTATCTTTGTCACTGTCAATGACGGTCATGGAAAGCACAGATAAGAACATGTGCGTGTGTCTCAGGGGAGGATGGTTGTTGAGAGAATAGTGTCGTTAAAATACACACACACACACACACACACACACACACACACACACACACACACACACACACACACACACACACAGACACACACACACACACACACTCCATTGCATCCCTGAGAGACAATATGAGCATGAGATAGTACCCTGTAGGTATCATAGCAGGATGTCAGGCAGCAAACTGACACTCTTGTGCAGAGCCAACAAAAAGAGTTGTGTGATTAAATCGCTGAAGCCTCAATAGTTGCTTCTTGTTAAGATCTTCAGTAAGTTAATGTTGCCAAGCAACAAATACATTTCCAGCCAGTAAGAGGATCTTTAGCCGGAGCCACTTGGCAACGAAATGTTGCAGGAAGATACAAAACAAGAAAAGGAACTGGAAGATAAATAGCCTCAAATCTTGCAATGTCACACTATGAGGTTTTGATTTCAGAGAAGTAGCATCAATAACTGTGGTCATCTGCGTCTAGTTCAAGTCTTTTCCACCAAGTTCAAACAGAACAATGCAAAACCATCTCAGAAATATTCAAGACCAAACCAATTCTGAGAGACTTGTGTGGTTAAACAGAGCTGCACTGCTGTCACTGAACATATAAAACCTCAAATCTGTCAAACAAAAAAGAAAATAAAATTCATTCAAATAAAAAGTCGTCTGAGAACATTTTCATTATTGCTCTTATTTGGCTTTCATATTGTTACAGGGTTTGATGTGGGCCACCAACATTTTTGAGATTTTCAAGTGGGTCATGAGTTGGAAAAGGTTGGGAACCACTGTCCTAACTTGAACCAAAGAGCTTATGTTGCGTAAACCAAACCACAGACTGGACCCTGGATGTGAACCCCAGACTCTGCTCTGACAGCACCAGCTCTGCACTGATTACAGCCTTTAGTAGAAGTGTGTTTCATCTGCTGCATTGCTGTGCAGTGAAACTATGCAAGACTGTATTCATGCACGTGAACAGCAAGATGGTGCATATAGGTGAACAATCCACTGAGGCTTTGTATAATTCATAGATCCATGTATAAGTAATATGAGATCATAATGTGATTCATGGAGACACTTTCTCAACTCCAGTCACAGCAGTGAGGGGCATGCCCCACACACACACACACACACACACACACACACACACACACACACACACACACACACACACACACACCACAGGCTTTCCCCTGCTTGACCATCTCTGGGTGCCGACCACATAAAAGAAAGAGGAGAAATGGATCTTTTCCTTGCAAGAGGCGTGTGAACAAGTACAAATATAAAATACTAATGTGCAGCTCTATTTTAAATTTGTGCAACTGAATTCCTCGTTTTCCTGCACCACCTCAACTCCACTGACTTTACTTAAACCTGCGAAAGACATGATACGACATCACCAGTCATACATCTCCTTGGATTAGACAAGAGCTATTAATAACTGGCACTTGAAGATAACACCAGTGGCATTGAGAATTTGGCGTACTGAAGCACCGCAGTGAACTTAGGACAGAACAGCATTCAGGATATAGGTTTTAAACAATAACAAAACTATTGTTGCAAAGGAGAAATGAGGAAAGAAAAAACTAAAAATTAAATATTGTTTCCCATGTGTGGAAAGGGCACTCATAGCACAGTACAAATAATGATCATTTTGTGTAAATAAATATTGAAATTATGACAAAACAACTTAATTTGTCATCGTGGCTGTGAGCCCCTTAACAGTTGCTTAATTTGCTTATGCCTAAGGCTAAAACCGTAAATGCATCAGCATCAGTTCTACCAATATGCAATTAACTGCTTTGGAAACTAACAAATTAACATTGTTCCGCATGGTGGGGAAAAAATGTTTCATTTCCTTTGAGGAATAACATCTGAAAAGTCCCTAAAGATACCAACAAGTGTGGTTTAGACCATCCCACTGCAGGTTTAGGAAATGTTTACTTTATTCATTTAAAGACATCTGCTCACATTTGAAATGGCTGCATATAAAATCAGAAGTAAATTTTAAACTGGCAGTGATTCTTGTCCTCAACAAGTGAAGCCACAATGATCTAAGAATATAACAATAATTGATTAGAGCAGACTGGAGAGGACAAGAGTAGAGCAGAACAGTAGGCAGCTTTGTCCCACTATCTTCTTCCTGCCAATATGACATGTCCATGGTTGCTATGGAAACACAGTTTCATGAATCACTGTGTTTTATTTATTTATTTATTTTTACTGCAGTTTATAAAGCTGTCTTGTGCAGGGTGCCCATTACTGTCTGTATTGTAAGCCTTAAGATCTGTTAGGTATTAGGTGTGGGAACAGACCAAGTTTTAGTCTGCTCCCACTGAGATGACTAATTGGCTGGCTTGTAGGTTGGTTGGCTGGCTGACCAGCAGGCTGAACGACTGACTGACAATAGAAAGACATAGCAAGGAAAGAAGGGAAATGCATGGGATTACATGGTAGGTAGGAGCTGGCATGTAAACAACACAGTGAGCTGAAACCGTGCACGACAAAGATACTGTACTGTGCACAGAGTGGGATGTAAAAGCAGCTCCAGCTTATGTGGGATATGAAGTGACTTGAATCACTTACTGGGGATCTTTGGAAGGATGCAGGATGCAGGCTGACAAGACTGATGATGTGCTAGGGGGACACAAATCTTGTTATTGGGCTATCATGTGAAATGATGAGTTCATGAACCAAACCGACTATTCTGCAGTCATCAGAGTTATAAACTGCAACCTGACCAGAATCTCTCAGTTGTCTTTCTAAACATCTACACAGAACAGAACAGCCTGTTTCCTGGTATGTTGTTTACTGTAAAGCCACGTCTCTGTAATGTCCTCTCACTCTGCCTCTCTTTCAGTCTGAGAGTACATTCAGCCTCCATACTGCATTATGCCTTATATGACATTTTGTGAATGGGTGTTGCTAGGTAACTGGAGTGCAGTAAAGCGTGGCAACTTGGTTCTTGTATTTAGGATGATTAAGGATTAAGGCAACAGTTTTAAGCACTGGAGCTGTGGAGCTAACTATGAGAGGCTGTGTCATTTTCAGTAACACACTTGTTTTTTTTTTTATTTTGGGACAAAAATGTTAATTTGTCTACATAGCAAATCCTCCTCACGTTCTGCTGCTGTGTGGAAAAACAATATTTTGCATCATATCAAACAATGTGTTTGAATTATTGCCCTGCTAAGAATGGTGGCTACCAAGACTTTGGTCAAGAGCAAGATATCGCAACAACTCTTGGCAAGATTAGCTGCATCCCACCTGTGGGACTGGATGCTTCACAAGAGCATATGAAGACCAGGTTGAACCTACACCTGCTACCTTGTCAACTTCTATGGTAAAGACTATTCAGGTATATCCCCTGGGAGTTGTACAGTACATACTGTTCCAACAAGTCCTCTAACCTAGGACTTCTGAAATAGTGCCCCTACAGCAAGAGGCGTACCGGACCTTCATTGTTATGGTTACAATGACCAACACAGACTGTTCCGGATGTCACTTCACTGTTACGATTTTCAACACAGTTCAAGTTTTGGAACAGTCACAGTTTGGTTAGGTTTATTTTTCACATCAGATCTACTAAAACTCTCTGTGAAAATAATCTCGGGTCAAGTTGGCCCAAGTCTAAAAACACCCTTACTCCTAAAACAGTGACGGCCTTCTTGACGATCCTGGTGAAGCGTGTTGAGGCCTCTTAACTGGACCAGCTTTAATGCAACTTTCCTAGCACACCACTCTGTAGGAAAGTGCCCAATCTCCAATCAAGTGGCAACACAGGGAGTAACTGATTGCACACACTGAAGGATGTGAGCCTCCAAGTTCACAGTCTCCACCCCCTCATGCTGGATGGTGACAGAGGATGGCAGCTTTAGTCTTTCCAACTCTGAGCTGCAGGTGGGTGCAGTCGCTCAGTCCAAATCTGTACTCCTCGTCACAGTCATTCTCATGGGTGGTTGCAATTTTAGTTTCCACGATTTTAAAGGAGATCACTTCCAGGAAATGCTGCAGTTCAAACATGTCTCTTCAGGTTTGTGGTGTATGGACAGATAATTAATTGTAATTACATATTTCTGTGAGTAGGGACCATTTCCCAGGTTTAAATGCAGTAAAACTGCATAATATCTATTTAAGACTGAGCCATCCACCTTTTTTTTTTACCATAGAATTCATTCAGTAACAGCAACAACACCTGCCACAACCAACAAAGAAAATCACCTAAGTATTGTATACTGTAGATTTTATACACATTCAGTCAAACCAGACAATGGTTGATGCAAGATGGAGCATCACATTACAGAAAGAGAAATCTTAACATATGAAAATGTTTTGCAAATGCATAGTGTTACAGGTTGATTTGTAAAATATTGCATCTACAATTACAAAAGTTATAATGTGTCTCTCTCAGTTTTATTGCTGAACTTAGTTTAAGTGGAATCAAAGGTGAAGGGTGGTCCTCGAGCCCTGTCTGGCACCCACACGTCTGAGTTAAATCAACACTGTATTTCACTCTGTGAACTTAGATAAGTAACTGTCACAAACAGCACATCTACAAATCCTCCAAATTAAATGACAAAATAAACTGACCACGTCCTAACGGGGATACATATAAGCATGCTCTGATCTGATGACCTCATCAGCAGGACAACATCGTATCTCTGTGTCTTCTAAAACTGCTGGAAAGGGGGGGACCCAATAGCCCAGGGGTTAGGGTTCGTACCACATGAGCACAAATGCTCTTAGCAGACGGGTCGCCGGTTTGGCTTCTGACTGGCACAACTCTTTCCTGTGAATCATTCCCCCATCTCTCTGCCCCTTTCCGTCACTCTCTATTGTCCTATCAAATAAAGGCACAAAAGCCCAAAAAATCTTAAAAAAAAAAACTGCTGAAAAAATAAAAAAAAGTTTTGTGATGTGGTAATTGTGTGTCTAAGGTTTGGTTTTAATAACCACATAGTTGAGGTAATGAAACAATCTTTTGTCATGTTTCATAAAAACAATACTGCCGGTTGGATAGAAATGGAAAATGATCAGCTGTTTCCCGTGTTAAAGTCTGATGTATTGTTGACCCATCCATCCACCCGACCTCCTCCGCAGACTCTAATCACGTCACAACTTCCTGCTTTGCTCCTGTCGTACTTCCTCCAGCCACTACAGAGCATGCATCAGTTTGGGCCACTTCCTGAAATGACTGCTGCTGTCTTTTAAATAAAGATTAAACTAAATAAAGACACTCTGATTTCCCTCTGAAAAATATTAGCACACACAATTATTGGTAGTGGCTGAATCCTTGTTTAAATTGCTTTCCAGGCACACACACACAAACACACATACATACACACACACACACACACACACACACACACACAGACAAGTACATGTAATTTTGTATGTGCGTCCCCATGTCGTGTTTACTAATCCAACATCATTATGTTGGTATAACAGCTTTTACTCTTGTGAAAAACAGATGCATGTCACTCATGGTTAGCTTTGAGAGTCAGCCAGCTCTGCACAGTACAGCCATGCTCCTGATGGATTATGGGTAATGAATGACGTGGTCAAAAGTCAGGAAATTTGTCTTGTCATCCTTCCCTCTCTCTCTAGTTTCTATCCTTCTCTTGGTCTTATATCTTCCTCTCTTTCTGATCTGTAGGTTTTATTGTGTCTGGTTTTTGTAAATCCTCTTTCTTTACACGTATGTTGTCAGCACAAGAGTAAACAGAGACACACTGTGTTGTTGAGTCGACTGCCGGTCTCTTCATTCACTATTCCTCTATCTTCTGTATGTTTGATGTATGCATCACCGTTAGCTCTCTGCGTGGATAGATAAATGGATGCATGGATGAATTTGGATTTCTTTCTCCTCCTCACACTTTATCTCACACATTCTGCCTCTCACTTCCATGCCTCCTCTCCTTCCCACTTGCGTCAGCACTTCTGCCTGCTGATGAATATATGAATGAGATTAAAACAGACACACACACAAACACACACACTCTCTCCTTCTCCAGCACATAGCCTACACCAGACGAGGACATAAACATTTTATCATTTCCATTTCAGTGATGTGAATGCCCACTTACTTTTAAAATCTTCATCTGTGTCAGTTATTTTAGTTGAGGCTGAAATTAAATTAATGGTATTTAATTTGCATTTGACAAACTTTGAATTGCAGCACAAAAAGCAGAGTGAGAGCCACATGATAATGAGAGAGCCTTCCAGTCAAGAGACACCCTGCGTGATACCCTGTTTTAAATCAATCCACAACATCCTCAACAACAAGTAAATAATGTAGCTAACAAGCAGTTTTTACCTCAAGCAATAAACCATCCTTCCCTGTTTACAATGGAGGAGGGGTATTGCTGTATATAATGCACACGCACACACAAATATGAGAAAAGCGTGGTTGTGTGTATCATAAACCATGTTTGTCAGACCCAGAAGGTATAATTGGCCCTTAACTCCACGACACAGAGGGATAGATGAAGGATTAGAGATAAAGCTGGAGGGATGGATAGAAGGAACAGATGAAAGCTCCAGGAGAAGCTCTAGGAAACCAATCTATGTGTAGAAAAAAAGAAAAAAAAAAACAGATGTAGAGAGAAAGACAGACGCTGTGAGGCAGAGATGGATGAAGTGCCGCTTTCACCCTTAAACTTTCCTCTCCCTCCTGCTTCCTCTCTCCTTCCCCTCTTCCTCTCATTTCCTTTCTTTTCTTTCTCACTCTCACACTTCACTGTGGGCCCTCTGTTGCTATAGCGACCATTCCTGCAACTGCTGAGGAAGAAAGCATACCTGAGGAGAGGAAGAGAAGACAGCAGAGGAGCAAGTGGAGAGATGAAGATGGATGGAGAAAAAAAAAAAAGATGAATACATATAGATGGAAAATAAAATGGGGCCAAGAACAGACCCTTGAGCCCACTTCAAAGTCTAAAACAGCGGTGTCAGACTTCTCAACCTCAACTGCTAATAAAAATTTTATGTTAGTTAGATAGGATCTAAACCAACAAAGCAGACCCAGATATGCTGTAGACAGCACTTCAGTTCAGTAATAACATCTTATATCTCGTTTATTTCATCTGTACAAAGACCAGCGTATAAAAAATGACAAGTTGTGGTTTTTCAGGGGGCTATGTTCAGGACTATTTCTTTGCTAAGAGCAGTGACTTCCTGAAAGTGAAGACTTCTATTGCCCAACAATAAGCTCACAGGATTTTAAATTTAAACAAAAACCTTGACACTTGCTCAACAGACTGTACTGACAGATTTAAAACAGTAGTTTCAATTATCTAATCTTATTGTTAAGTATCCATGACTCCCTCGACAGTATTGAAGCTGAGTGAATTATCCTGGTAAACTGAATTGAAACATACCTCTCCTATTTGGGTGACTTCAACATTTAAATTTGGTTGGAAGACTTGACTTCACTTGTGCTCATAAAACCCCAAAAACTAATTTGGCCAAACGCTGTTTTACTTGTGAGGATGAATTTTAGAAATGGCGCTAGTTGCCTGTGGCCAAAGAGGGTATTCCCTAAACGTATCCCAGTTTAGCCAATAACAGGAGGCAGGCCTGTGTCCCAGCCCTGGCCCTTACACACACCCTCTCTTCCATGTTAAATGACCTCTCTGCATCTGTTTATCTATGTCCATGCCTGAGCTCTGGTATATGCTTCTGCAGCCCAAGGAGATGCCCCCATCCCTGCCTGTCAGTCACTCAACAGCAACAATATGTTACTGTGATTATGCTTTGACTAAGCACATAAGCATATTATCTTAATCAGAGTACATGAACAATGGTCTTACCCACATTATTGACTTAATCAAATTACAACCCTATGCGTAAGCTACATTCAACATGATTATCTAACACATCAACATATATCAGCACCTGAGTTTCACATGAACACAATATGGTATAAAAGTTATTTTCATGCTTTAATGTATAAATCAATGTAGATTTTACAGGCAGTGTTACCAAATTAGTGACTTTGTTGCTAGATTTACTAACTTTTCAGACACCTTCAGCTACTTTTTTTTTCTTCTTTTTTTTTCAAAATGTATATAGCGACAAACTTTTTGGACAAACCTTCGTTACTTTGTGAGTGCGAGGTCAGGTTCTTGTGGACCTAAAGAGCATCTAATTTTCTTTGTGAGTGACCATTTTACAAGAACATTTTGCCAAAATCACAACACCGCCATTTTGTTTAACTTATGTGTGTAGTGATTTTGTCAGATGACATTGTGATTATAAAATCATGATTTCGGCAGTGTAGGTCAGCGGTTTGGGAAAGGTTGGGAAGTGACTGATGATTAAGATGCATTCTTTATGGGCTGTGTTTCAGTCACTATGTCAAACCTGTTCTGTTGTGTAACAACAGAAACAGAAAAACCTGTAAATAAAGAATTAGGATTTGGTTGAATTAAAACACTGTACATATGAGCACAGAGGGTGGAGGAGAGACAGACAGATAAAGGGCTAAAACCAGCCGACCGAAGGCAGACTGCAAACACGACACAATGACGTCATGACGTCACAGGCTGGAATTACACAGGAAAATCTCTATGTCTATGAAGAAAAGGGTATAATGGGTAGTCATAGGTCACAGAGGTAGAAGGGCGAATTTCCTATAGGTCCAACATTGTAGAAAGTGAGATTTTGAACATAAAGCAGGTCTAGGTGCTATGTGAATACTGTGAGCGTATCAAAACTCTGGTTGTCAGGAAGCCAATATATCATTGCACCGCCCTCCGAAGGATCGTAATGTTAGAGACAAGTGGCTTAAGTTTACTTTTTCTGAGATACTGGAGCATTCAAGTCTGTTTAACTAATTTAAGCATTGACTGCCATTTCATTTACCAGTGAGTTTTACCAAACTGCAGTAGTAGGCTAAAATCCATTACCTGTGGTTGGGCTGGCTGAGCGTCACCTAGCAAACAGTCAGCGAATCAGAAGGCTCAGAGACCGACACAAGATGGTTTATTTAATTTATTTGAGATGGTTTTTGCTACTTAAAACCACAAATATATCTTCTTTTGGATATCAAAACTTGTCACAACAAAAAAATGGCTCCTGTGCATGTGTGCTTTTAGCGCACAACACAGTGTCAATCATGAATCATGTTCAAATTATTTCACATCTTTGCTGCAGATTGAAGGTGATTTACAGATTGTTACATTACTGCTTGATAGACAATAGTGCATTCAACAACACCTCTGCCTCTGAAAAACTCTAAATTGCTTTCTTAAATGGGATTAAGATAAGATTTTTCTCATTCGGATGTTCCTGTAATGTGGCCCCAGGACTGAGTCACACAGGAGTTGTTCTCAAAAGCCATTAACTCTGTTCAGTCAGCTCAGACTGAAGATTCAATCCCATGAGATTCATTGGCAATTGCTTCAATTGCTATGGACTTGCCCAACTGCTCACTGATGCTCTACCGTCCTCTTCTATGGAGAACAAAATGCAATCACAAAGGCGTTGTTCCAGCAAATGCCACGTACAAGGGAACTGTTTAAAGCAACATGCCACCCAAAAAATACAAATCTGAAAGATTGCAATCATCATCTTGCACAAACCTTATACTGCTTCTTCAGTCTTAAAGTAGTAAATTTTATCCTATTTTTCTTTTTTAAATGTGTCCATATGAATCATGCCATCCAGAGTACGTTCCCCCCTCTGTATCGTGTTAATTACAGCTCAGTCATGTCAGCGATTCCCCCACTGAGTCTGTGGGGGGTGAGAAAAACATAGTTCCCATGAGATGAGGTGGTTGTATGCTTGTGTATATTTTTGTGGCAAGATAAACAAAAACCAACACTGGAGCCAATTATATCATAGCCTGCAGATACAGTTTATTCAGCCTGGCTGGTTGGAATACATTGATATCAGTGAGCATAAAGTTTATCTTGACACCTTTAATCTCTCTTCTCTGCAGGATTTGTACAATCTTCACTTCAAGGTGTTCTGCATTTGATGCAAACGTCCTTTTGATATCAAGAGAGTCACTTCCCAACGCTTGTTTAGCACATATGGTATTGGGTCGTACACTGGCTAAGACATGTTTTAAATTACCTGTAAAGTTTTGTATTCTTTCTAGAAGACAGTAATGGACACTGACATCAATGTACAAATTAGTTTTCACCTGCCTACTACATACGTTCCTGTTTTTTCTTAAAAACTTGAACTTGAGGACTGGCTACTGGCTACAACATCTGTAACAATCAACTTTCACTGTTTCCCTTATAATTAATACCAAACTGCATAGGTCTTTCTTGGAATTATCCTTGTCAACAGCTAAACACCAGCTCATTTTAAGGAATTTATCAGGAAAGTTTACAGGAAATCATCTGGAAAATATAGGACCACTAAAATAGAGCATTGTGCAAATGACTTTGAGTATGAAATGAGCTTCATTGTGGCCTACTGTGTGCAACTGTTTTTTGTAACATCCAGTTATGTAAGGTTATTGTTCCTGAGCAAGTCAATTCACCCAGTGATTATTTCAGTGAATCCAGTGACCCATCATGACTCTCAATGTCCCATGCCAAGGTATTATTACTTCCCCAAAGGAATATATTGCTATTTTGGGAAGTAAGACTATTTGGCCTCTTTTGGAGAGTGAGATGAGACATCCCTGTCTCCTAGAAACTACTTTTACATACAACTAATTTGCAACAGCAAATGTATTGTGTATTCAATGCTATATCCACTTGTTGTGACAACAGCATTTTTTTAGTTATGTTTAGGCCACAGTGATTTGAGACGCAGCATGTTTGATTACATTTAATAAAAAACATGATCGTTTTAAAAATAAAGTCAAGACTCAGTCAGGATGCAAACCCTGGTCTCTGGTGGCAAAGTCCCTCACTTTGTTCTCTTACCATCCACTCCATCCAGCACTTTGTGATCATTCATTTAAAAAAAAAAGCTGCCTCTGAACACAATAATAATAATAATAATAATAATAATAATAATAATAATAATAATAATAATAATAATAATAATAATAATAATAATTTGTCACCACAATGTTAAAGGGAAAACAGTTTAGTGACATATAAATGTCATTTCTAGGAGAAAAGGTTGGGTTAGAAGATTGATACTGCTGTCATCCACATGTGTTAAGTACAGAGCTGGAGCCAGGAGGTGGTCAGGCTAGCTGAGCATGAAGGCTGAAAGCAGGGGAGAACAGCTAGAGTTCAAAGAGTTTGCAGATAAGATTCCATATCAGCCTCTATATGTGTATGATGGTACCAAACCTGGCTACCTAACAGTGACAGGACTCTGGGAATTATTTTTCACCAGGGAATTGTTACATGGCTCTCTTTAAAACCAGAAAATTTTAATTTTTACATTTGTGTGTTTGGGAGATACACTGTGTAAATAATAGGTAGTGTATAAGTGTATTTTCGAAAATACACTGTGAGCTATTCCTTTAAATTGATGTCATTTCACATCACATCACATGAGGGAACATTAGACGCTGATGGATTAGTCTTAAGGATAAACAAGTGGGTTATAAGCTATGGAGGTAAAAAGGAGAATTATACATGATGTGAAAAAAGGCACAATTAGTAAAACATTTGCAATCACTGTGATGGTTGAACTTTCCAGTTATGACCTCGGGCACAGTGTTAGGTCACTACTGAAGATGTGCTTTTCCCCGGAGAGTAGCAGCTTTCCTGGGAGTTCAAGTGTCAACTCTGTCTCTCATCTTGGGACTTTTAGAAAGGAAAATGATCAAAATAAATTCAGTTATAACTGCATTAAACAAAGCCATATAGGAGCTACAGTACATGGTCAAATAAGGCATCCGTGAATAATGCTGAAAGGGGAGGTCTTTCCCTCTTTCTGAATGATTCCATTGGGTTGATCCTGAAAGCTGAGTGAGACTCGATATCTCCAAACTGCTACGAGCAGCCTGATGCTGTTTGGTAGATGGGTCTGAGATGCCACCTAGTGATTCTGATAGGACCACCCCAATCAAACAACACCCTCCTTTCCCTGACTCAGCGAACGGATATATGGGGATGAGTAGGACTGGTTTCCATGGCAACAGCAGATAGAGAGACAGAGAGAGAGGAAGAGAAAGGAAGGACAGAGGGAAAAAAAACCACAATGAGATTGCTACACTACACTTGGCCCATGTACACCCACACAAACACCCACTCAAAACACACACACACACACACACCCACCCACACACACACACACACACGTTTAGGTGATACAATACAAAGACCACATTTTAATTTTTTAATTCCTAGTTGGAATTAGAAAAAACCTCTGAAAGCACTCCATCGTGCTGTCCAGCAAGGTTAGATTTCAAGTTAATTCAGTCTGTTGTTCAGCAGTACAAAAAAACTTCGAGAAAGATTCTGGCCTACTGTTTAGCTATGAAAACAAAATGCTCTGAAAGATTTAAAAGAAGCTCAATGAGAAATAATTTTTTATTAGTCAGAGATCAAACTGTTGACAGACTCGTCTCTGTCTGTGAATATTTTTTCCCCACAACAGACATTTGGAAAGTTGATGAGAAAGTCTGTTCACAAGAGTTAACATGGTTCCATGTGTCTGGTTAAGTATGAACATGCTCAACAAACAAAGGTCCTTCTGTTATCTTTATCATGGAAATGGCAGTTGACACATCACTTAAATTGTGGGCCTTAATCTGGAGAACTATGGATATTTAAAATAGTACAAACCTACTTAATACACAGTGAAATGTTTTTGCCACATTTCATGTTTTTGCGACACTCGCACAAAATATTACATAAATTCAAAACAGACAAGTTATATAGATTTGTATTGGTCTGTAACCTCAACAGTTGAAACAGCTTCATATTCACATTTACAATTACTCATTTGGTAGAAGTTTTTATCCAAAGGGACTTACAAGTAAGGAACAACACTAAACTTCAGTACAGCTGGAGACCTTGGTCTAAGTACTAAATATATTCAGTAAGTGCAAGGAGATTAGGTAAAGAAGTGCACTGAAAGTGCATAGTGAGGGCTACTAAGGCATGTTTGTTGTTCAGCGAGGAGGTGCTCTCTGAAGAGATCAGTGTTCAAGAGACTCTTGAGGAAAGAGAGGGACGCCTCTGCCCTAATAGCAACTGGTAGCTTGTTCTGCCATCAGAGAACCACAGACCAGAACAGTCTGGACTGCAATTACCCTGTGTGCAATGCCACACAACATCCCTTGGAGGAACACAGTGGCTAAGAAGGATCATAAGTAGATGGGTACAGACCCAGAAGTCACTCTCTGAAGGACAGCATTAGTGACTTGAATTTGATTTGGGTGGCCATGGGTAGCCAGTGTAGGTCAATAAGAAGCAGAAAGGACATTTGCCCCTTTAGGCCAACTAAAGACCAGGTGGGCTGCCGCATTCTGGACCATCTGCAGATGGGAGACCCACTAGAAGGACACTTCAGTAGTGATCTTTTCTCTTGCACCTCCAAAATGTATGTATGATATATCTAAATCTTGCCAGGGACCTTCATGCTTCCAAGAGGATGAAATTTACTGAATATGTTTATGCTACCTGAGGATGAGCCCTTACTATTTCGGGCACCCCGTGAGGTTTGTCCAGTCCAACCCACATTAGAAAACTCACAGATTTGGGGCGACCCGATAGCCGAGTGGTTAGGGCGCACACCACATGAGCGCAGATACTCTTAGCAGGCAAGCGCCGGTTTGACTCCCAACCTCTTTCCTGCATGTCATTCCCCCTCTCCCTGCCCTTTTCCTGTCACTCTCTACTGTCCTGTCAAATAAAGGCAAAAAAGCCCCAAAAAATATCTTTAAAAAAAAAAAGATATCTCACAGTTTCAAGGCAGACTTATCATGACACATGCTCCAAATGAGGAACCTTTGATCTTAACAAATCACAGTTTCAAGATTGGGATGTTACACGACATATGTTTTTCATTAATATTATCTGAAAAGTTTAGTCATCAAGTCACTGCTTGACAGATTTTAACCATTATCATCAGACCCCTGGTTCACTCAGCCTGTGTTAAAAGGTTTCTCCTGCATCTCATTGGCTCATATGGTAAAATAAAAATGAGCTGCCACAGCTGCTGTTTCACTGTCACCTGTGTGCTTGTGCTGCTTTTTATCACACGGAAACAACAGCAGCTCCTCATAACAACAGTTATTACAAAACACTATTGACAATCATATAAATTCATATAAATTCATAAAATTCATATAAATCATTGTATATTATACGTGTGTTAATGTGTAGGGTTTTCCCTACCATCATGGGAATGAATGGAACTACTACTGAGTGTCCACTATATACACAGTAGTGAATGAGGGGGGGGGTTTGGACACAGCCAAAAACTATGAACACAATGACTTTAAAGGCACTCAAGTTTCACCATTGTTGGCAAATGCACACCAGTGAGCTAAACATATGGATTTATGTATCAAAGCAGTGGTCAACACATATTTTCCCTCAGGCACAACAATGTTCAGGGTCGATCGGCTCCCTGCAATTTCTCTACTGTCTGCGCGGTGCCAGCTCTACCAACAGCTCCTCACCCTGTCCCACAGACGTCCTGAAGTAGGTCAGCAAATGGCCAATGTGCCGCTTTAACATGCAGCAGTGAAACTCAGTGTGCACCATAAATTTTATTTTTTTCCCCACTTTAATTTAGCAGAATCAGCACCAGATCTTTATTGCTTGATGCTGATTCCATATTTTAGTATTTTTCCTTTTTTTTTTTTAGAACCTATACTTGCATAATCACATTTGATGTGAATATACAGTGGGGTCCAACAGTCTGAAACCACTTTACCATTAACTTGAAAAGGTTTTGTTAGTTGTTGTTTTTTTGTGACACTCACCAACATTATTTTGTATCGTGGACAAAGGTTGTTATTATTATTAATATGACAGTTCATCTATAGTTTGTTTCAGCAGACATAAATGAGATGATAGCATAAAATTTATTGTCCAGTAACACTTTCATAGTTTCTCTGCTGCTTCAATCAAAAACTTCAAAGACAAACTCCTCTATAATCTTTATCGAAAGTGTGTTTAACTTGATACAAAACTTTCCATCTAAATGCATAGTGAGTGCAGAGAAGCCTCAGTATGCCTCAGATTAAGTGCTTGTTGGAGCATCTAAAAACCCCTCCCCTCAGACTTGTTTGACGTAGTAGAAGTGTGAACTGTGTCTGACAATTTTCATAACTTTCCAAAACTGACAATGCAACAATTACACCCACTTCACACAGCGACTGGCTGGATGCTGAGGTGAGAGTATGCAGACAATTTAATTTCTCTCTTAAACTCTTTTTTTTTTTCATACAACTATTTCTCATTTTTCATGTGTACAACCAAGCAACGCTTCCTCCCATTTATCTGTCTCTCCATTATAACTCTAATATTCATGTCAAACTGGCTTTACTTATATAACCCCCCCCCAAACCCATTTCCTACCTCACATACTTCAAGCTCCTCACCCCTCAGCTCCTGTTTTCATCTCCCTTCCTTCAAGCTTGACAGTCAGGGTGATAATTACAAAAGCTGATGATAAAGACAAACAGCTCCTGTCATCATTTCCTACCTGTACTGTGGGCCAATAAAGGTTCAGATGCCGATGTATGAGGCGGCGGTCCAGCTGTCAGTCACCCTAGAGATCAGTGGTGGGTGGAGCTTATATCCCCGGGGGACGGTCTGTGGTTGGTCAGGTTCATCTCTGCCTCCTCGTAACCCCTCCCACTGGGCCCCTGCACGGCCTTATGGGTACCACGCTCTGCTGAACATGTTCCTGTTTGTCATTCGTTAAGCAGTCAGCAGCAGTTGTCTTGTTGAAGCTTTTAGTGGCGTCTTCATATAGGTTTCCTGTGTGAACAGAGAAAAAGAAAATTCTGTGTCAATTTATCGTTTGCTAAGCCCCGCCTCCCCCAGTTTATTCAGTGCAGTTTACAATAGGTCAGGTTTCCACCTTTTTTTTCAATTTCAGTTCTCAAATTGCACATATAAACCCACAGAGGAAATGCCAGAAATTAGAAAAAATGCCTAAAATATTGCAAAAAGGTTTTTATGCTTGTCTGAGACTGTAAATTTAATGTATCAATACGAGCAAAATGTAAATAAAGCACAATGGAAACAGACTTGGTAAATTAATGACATAGAAGGAGCATATGACCTAAATGTCCACAGAAGACACTCTCTTGCTGCACTCTCTTCTTCTGCATTTATTGGCACCCGACTAGAGAGTTAGGGTCACCAGCTGTAAAGCCTGACAAAGTCCTATTATTGGCATAACGGTAGTGGATGGAAATGTGCGTTCATTTGCATTTTCTTTTGCCGATTTTCTGAAAGTGTGGTGACAGTTAAAACTTCATTTGGATGGAAACCCACTTATTGGTAATGGTGACAGATTTACTACTGAAATTCATAATGGTTTTTGAAACAACAGGTCTTTGATTTCACACAGAGGAAGACAAAAACTGGCAACAGGCAAATTCTGTGGCTATTAGGAATTCCCTTCTTTATAGCCGGTTTCCCGTCTTCGATGCTGTATTTTCACTGCCTTCAAGCAGGATTTTCTTGTGTAAGTACATGGATAAACAACCTGATGACATATTATGTGATATGCAGAGTCATTTTTATCAAGAATATAAAAACTATTGATTGATTACAGCAAACAGACGCAAGAAAAGGAAGACTAGAAGCTGTCACAATATTAACCGTTAAAAACTGAACTCCAACAAAACTGATCCCCAGACAATAAAAGCTTTGTGCTGACTCCAAACCGCTGCAAACGCATTTTCCCCTTGTCACTTAAAATAACAAATACTTGTCTCTCCTCTCCATTAATGCAATCAGTTAAGCTAAAATCTCAGTGTGACAATGCTGGGCTGATGTTTTGTCACATCTGTGTAACAACAAAGTGGCTGTTTTGGCACTGACGGAAGACAACAGCAGTCTTCAGTAAAATGCGGGGTTATAAATACTGATGACTTTCTGCCCCTGCGTCATTTGATTTCCTTCTTCAGCCTTCTGCCAACAACTTCAGTGCACCTCTTAAAATATAATACATTTTTCTTTCATTTGCATCTCTGACATCCTCTCATATATATATATATATATATATATATATATATATATATATATATATATATATATATATATATATATATAAATAAAGGAGTTACCTAGGAAACACTCCACAACAGTTATACATAGTAGTTTGTGACTCTTTCCGAGTTCAAATGCACTGAATCAAGTATTCAAAACGACTGGGCTGTTTGTTTCCCTTTGCACATGGCGATTAAACGTGAGGAGCTCCGTGACTCATTGTGCCCTCAACACAAACTTGTACATCATTCTTCCTTGTTTACAGTCCGTTCATTAACTCCAGACTAAATGTCTACAGAACACAAATCAAATGAAAGTATTGCTTGGCAATGATGAGTTAATCTTTTGTTGGTGGCAACAGTAAGTTAACCAACAATGAGATAACACAGTAGCTGCAGCCTGCATGTGTGTCAGTTTGTCTGTCCAAGTAATCCAAATGATATCCAATAATGTGGGGCTGCTTGTCACCATGGCAACAACATGTGAGTCATTGTGAGGTTCATTATGGAGACAAAGACCTGTGTCGAATGTATGATTATGATTGGAGACAGAGAGGGTTAGCCTAGATACCGGCACACATACACATGCAAATAGTAAATATAAATATAACATATTATATAGAGGCAGTGTATTCCCTGCTTCATCTGAAGAAAACATATCCTCTCCTTTTCACGATACAATTCCATGCCTGTCAGTTCTTCCTGTTTCAAAATAAAAGCAGCTTTGCAGCCTAGAGCTGCATGGTATGTTTACTCTCACTGTTACCAGCCATATCCTTTTGTTTGTCATTTTTAATACATTATTACGTGCAACATGGGGGCACAATTCTTCCTCTCAGTGTAAATGATGAGGAGCAGAACAGTCTACGTAAGTATAATTCCTAGAGAATCTGAGCTGGGTACAAGCCTTTAATGGTATATGTTTTGTCCATTCACAAAGCAAAAGTAATTATAACATCTCAACAAACCCTGCAGTTTCCCTCACAATCAATAAATAATCATCAGTGTATTTTCCTTTCTCAGACACATAGTTTGACTTTGACAGCGCTTGAATACAGCAACAATGCAAATCATGCCTTAAAGTGTCATCAAAATCTCTGCAATGGTGTCTGAGATTTTACACAAACTTAGTCCATGGTCCTCCCCTCAGTTTCAAAAAGCTCACACAGACAAAGTCTTTTTCTCTCTAAATACTCTGAATGCTGACTCCCCAGCCCACCCACAGTCTACTGGCCGCTCCACCCTGTTCTTATCTGTGAAAAAAAACAAATCCAGTGCCTCCTTTTGGATGAATAACTGCAATTTCTCAAGGATTCAAGGAGTGGTGAAATTAGATTCCTTTTAAAATAAATCTTCAGTGCAAATGAAATTCCTATTTAATATACTGTAATGAATGAATGCAAGAGCCAGAAAAACAACAAAAAATGAGTGTTTACTGTCTGTCTCGACTCTCCCTTGAACTCATTCACTTCCATCTGTTTGTCCTCCCTCTCTCCATCCCGTCCATCCTGGCAAACAGAGTGGGAGCGAAGGGTGAATTAATAACGGAGTGAAAGTGGAGCACAACTCCCCGATGTCCGCCTTTTCTGGGACGCTCACACAGAGAGAGAGAGACACAGACACACACACACAAAACGGCAGCACAATCTACATTAAGTCCCTGAAACACACACACACACACACACACACACACACACAAATTTAAGTCCTACATGTGCAAAAAGGCACATGCATTCTGGTCATGCATTACTGGGGTGATGAGATGAGAAGAGGAGGAGACACAGGGAAAACAATCCATACGTCCCATCATCTGCATGCTCCTGCCTTGAGTGGGAGGGAGCTGAGGAGGGAGGAGAGGGGAGTGAAGAGAGGAGGAGACTGAGAACGAAGAAAGGGAGGAAGATGGAGGAGCAAAAGCCACGTGAGGAGGGATGCGTGGAGAGTGTCGCCCAAGGCGGTGGAACTCACAATGGTCCCATACTCCCTGCAATTCCTTCTTTCTTTTCTTTCCTCTCCCTTTCTTTTCTGTCCTTTAATCTCCTCTTTCATTCTCTTTATATCATTTCCTTTGCTTTCCTTCCCACTCCTATCATTTTCTCTCCTCTCCCGTTTCCTTTTCTTACCTCTCCTCCCCTCCTTCCCACATCTCAACTCTCCTTTCCTTTATATTCCTCCCATAAATAGAGAGGAACATGGTAATGGTACCATCAGGCGTGACAGTTTTAGACTGAAAAGGTCAGATGAGGGTGGGATGTGAAAAGAACAGTAATGACAAAACTTCAGAAAAGAATAAGTCTGAACTGTGTTTTTTAGATGAAAGAAATCTGTAAACAATGTTAGTGTCAAACTAGAAATGTTGTTGTAATGCACCAAACTGCAGCACAAAATTTGAACCATTTAAGATTCGTGTTGACAGATTGCTTTATAGTCAGGAAGGGAAGTATTGTTTATTAATGGCTTACACTAATAAAACCTGTGAATAATTAAGCCTCCTTCAGCGAGGAGAAAGAAAACATCCCTCAGGAGTTTCATTGTAATTCAAAGCATTGTAGTGGGCACAGTCAGGTACTGGGGATCAAGCCAGCAACTCTTCAACTACACAGTAGATTTTCTAACAGATCTGCCAACCAGCGAGCTTTTCCTCCCTCTACTCCATCCATCTTGCCTTTCTCTCTGTCTGTCACTTTGTTTTCATCTCTTCTTCCTTACAATATGCTGACCGAAAAACAGACTGAAAAGGAGGAAGAAAGGACGGGATAATTGAAATTAACTGAATGAATCAGCGAGTGAAGCTAAGGAGATGAATGAATGATGATGAAATGTTTATGACAGGGTTACTGATGCTACCAAAGTTAATTGACCCCTCTTTGCTTTTTGAACTGTGTCACCAGGAGATGACAGGTGGATTTTCTCTTTAACAAACTGCTGTGAAGTGGCGATGTGTGTTGACATACGCTAATAACAGCGAAGAAAGATTAAAGAGAAGAAGAAACAGACGGCACTAATTAGACAGAGCAGCCCTGTATTTACCTCTTGGTTTCATTTGTTCCAGTCAGAGAATCACTGAAAACAAGAACAGTGTCGAAATAAAGGCCATGATCCATCACCCTGTTTAATAAATTGGCAAGTATCTAAAAAGCTAGTTATGCAATGTACAAACCTGTTCATATAGTAACAAAAAGGAAGTCGAAAAGGACCTCACAACTTTCTGAAACATCTAATAACACAACAAATCAGTAAACCGATTATTGAAATATTAAAAATAGACATAGAGCATCATAGTAAGGATTTTCAAAATGGCACAAACATTAGATATTGATCACAAAATGAAGGATAATAAAAAATACTCAAAAATAGAATAATATTCAATTCAATGAGAAACAGGGCCGGACCCGGAACTACATTTTCTCCGCATTTTTCCCACCATATGCAATATCCGGCTATTTATAATAGCAACAGGTGTCAGGTTGAAAGGCTTGTTCAAGAACCACGGACAGTTTTCTTATGTTCCACAATCCTGGATGCGCTGCGGGTCAGTCACTCCACTTGAAAAAGCTTTTTCTAAACAAACTGAACAAAACAGTGTTTGGTGCCATTACAAGTGTATTTTTGTAATGTGGTTTTGCTGGTATTTAAGAACAAATCTAACTTGTTTGGTTTTAGGCGCGCAAAATAATTCATTGCAGGCTCCGTACCATTAGCGCTAGCTCCTTTAGCTCCGCTAGCGCTAGCTCCGGTGTCCGTTAGCTCCGTTAGCTCCGGTGTCCGTTAGCTCCGTTAGCTCCGGTGTCCGTTAGCTCCGTTAGCTCCGGTGTCCGTTAGCTCCGCTAGCGCTAGCTCCGGTGTCCGTTAGCTCCGTTAGCTCCGGTGTCCGTTAGCTACGCTGTTATCTCGGCCAGCACCATTAAGCCTGTCTCTGTCGCAACATGCAGCAGTACCTGTCTGTCATGCCGCTTGTCCTCGGAGTCGACAGCGGCCTCCTTTTCTCGCCCCGGGCCTCTGTCCTCTTTCCTCCTCTCCATTCAGCGCCGCGGGCGGTTAATGTTACCGCTGCTAACGTATTTTTGAATAAACTGGTTAACTTAAAACATTTTTGCTGCACTAGCTTTAATGGTTTCATTTTTTTGTGAGCTTTATCCATTTAATTTGTATTTTCGAGTCAACTTAGCTTCTTTCTGTCTTGTTTTGATGTTTGACCTCTGACCTTACGTGTATGGACGCACCCACTTGAAGGGGGCCTATAGGTGGCCTATTTAAGACTATTGTCACTATTGTTAAAGAAAAAAAAAACATGTAATCTTTATGTTTAGCTACATATACAGATCATACAGGTGCCTTTGAGTAATATTCTAATTGTTAACATGCAAACAGTTTTTAAAAATACACTCAAATGTACATAATTTCATTCAATAGCTATACAGATATTTCAGTCTGAATCAGCGTTTCATTGGATCAACCACCAACATTTACAGTGGACAGCTGAACAAACCCCATCAGCTGATGAAGCAGCATGATCAGACCAAAAGCTCCAGACCAAGCAAGTATATGGGCTTTGTAGTAACATTGCTGTGTCAGC